>NW_022587882.1:0-38659 GCF_009834535.1 Camelus ferus | reverse complement strand
TTGTAATTTACATAGTTTCATTACCTGAAATTCGTTTTCCAAAAGCGATACTTGAATCACGTTTAAAAATTAAAACTACACTGTTATGAACATGTGGATTACAAGACTTTCATTCACCATTCAAGGCCATATTGACACTTAGAAGCATTTTCTCAGATTTCACAGTGTTCTCCTAATGGCAGTTTTCAAAATGAGGCACATTTCGCAAAAAAATTCTTTCAAGCGAGTTCTACCCATAGACATGTAACTTAAATTGTTTCCTTCCACTACGACATTCGTATTCCGAACACGTTACATGCATCACGAATTCGACAAACATTCTTTAATGAGTGTGAGCATGTGGTTACCGAACTTTCATCCACCATACAAGGCATATTTACACCTAGAAGTAGTAGTCTGATTTCACAGGTTTTTCCTAACATCCAGTTTCGAAAATCATGAAATTTTCACAGAAATATTCAACTCAAGCGAGTTCTATCCAGTAGAATTGTATTTCAGAGCTTCACTCACCGAGACATTCCGTGTTCCGAAAACGTTACATTCATCACGGCTTCGACAAACATATTTAATGACCGTGAGCATGTGGATTACGATTTTTCAACCACAATACAAGGCATATTTACACCTAGAAACATTTATTTAGATTTCGCAGGTTTTCCTAAATACTTACGAAAATCAGGCAGTTTTCGAGAAAAATTCTCTTGGTGCATGTTCTATCCAATAGATATCTCATCTTCATAGATACCGTCACCGTAACATTCTGTGTTCCGAAAATTTTACATGCACCACGGATTCAACAAATATTAACTGCTGAGTTCTTAGCATGTGAATTACACGTCTTTAATAACCCATTGAAGACACATTGTCACCTTAAAGCATTTACTCAGATTTTGCAGCGTTTTCAAAACCCCAGTTTCCTAACTGAGGCAGATTTTTCAGTAAAATGCTCCTGGAGCGTGTTCTAACCAATAGATATGTCATTTACATAGTTTTCCTCACCGTGACAGTCCATGTTCCGAACGTGCTACACACATCATGGATTTGACAAACATTTTAATGAGTTGTGTACATGTGTATTACAAAACTTTCATCCACCATAGAAGGCATATTTACACCTAGAAACGTTAACACTGAGTTCGCATATATTTCCTAAAAGCAGTTTCGAAATTCAGGCAGTTTTCAAAGGAAAAACTTTTGGAGCGTGTTCTACAAAATAGATATGTAAATTACATAGATTCTCCCACTGTGAAATTACGTGTTTCGAACACGCTACATGCAGAAAAGTTTCGATAAAAATACACTACAGAGTTGTTTGCTTGTGGATTACAAGACTTTCATCACAATAGAATGCATATTGATGCTTAGAAGTATTTTCTCTGATATCACACAGCTTTCGAAACGCCAGTTTCGAAAATGAGGCAGATTTCACGGCAAAAACCTCTGGGAGCTGGTTCTAACCAATAGAATGTAATTTACTTGGATTCGCTCACCGTGAAATTCCGTGTTCCGAACACGATACATGCATCTCGATTATGACAAATTTTCACTACATAGTTGTTAGCATGTGGATTACAGCAATTTCACCTACCATACAAGGCTTACTGAGACTTTGAAGAATTTTCTCAGATTTCGCAGTTTAGTTTTATTGTGAGATTTGAAAATGAGGCAGATTTGGCAGAAAAATGCTCTTGGAGCCAGTTCTAGCCAAAAGATATGTAATTTACCTAGTTTCAATCACCGTGACATTCCGAGTTCTGAACACGTTACATGCACCACGATTTCAACAAACATTCCTTAATGAGTTGTGAACATTTGTATTACCGAACTTCATCCACCATACATGGCATATTTACAACTAGAAACATTAACTCTGAATTTGCAGCTTTTTTCTAATGCCAGTTTTGAAATTGACGAAGTTTTCACAGAAAAACACTCTCGGAGTGAGTTCTACACAATACAGAAGTAATTTACATTGTTTCAATCACCGTGAATTTCCACATTCTGAACACGGTACATGCATCACGGATTAGAAAAAGATTCTTTAATATGTTGTGAAAATGTGGATTAACGATCTTTCTTGCAACATAAAGGCACATTTACACCTACAAATATTTACTCTCGTTTTGCAGCTTTTTCCAAACTTCAGATTCGATAATCATGCAATTTTCGCAGAAAAATTCTCTTCTGGCTCGTTCTACTCAATAGAATTGTAATTTACATAGTTTCATTACCGTGAAATTCCGTTTTCCAAAAGCGCTACTTGAATCACGGTTTAAAAATTAAATACTACACTGTTATGAACATGTGGATTACAAGACTTTCATTCACCATTCAAGGCATATTGACACTTAGAAGCATTTTCTCAGATTTCACAGTGTTCTCCTAATGGCAGTTTTCAAAATGAGGCACATTTCGCAAAAAAATTCTCTTCAAGCGAGTTCTACCCAATAGACATGTAACTTAAATTGTTTCCTTCACTACGACATTCCGTATTCCGAACACGTTACATGCATCACGAATTCGACAAACATTCTTTAATGAGTGTGAGCATGTGGATTACCGAACTTTCATCCACCATACAAGGCATATTTACACCTAGAAGTAGTTAGTCTGATTTCGCAGGTTTTTCCTAACATCCAGTTTCGAAAATCATGAAATTTTCACAGAAATATTCAACTCAAGCGAGTTCTATCCAGTAGAATTGTTATTTTCAGAGCTTCACTCACCGAGACATTCCGTGTTCCGAAAACGTTACATTCATCACGGCTTCGACAAACATTATTTAATGACCGTGAGCATGTGGCATTACCGATTTTTCAACCACAATACAAGGCATATTTACACCTAGAAACATTTACTTATATTTCGCAGGTTTTACTAACATCACTTACGAAAATCAGGCAGTTTACGCAGAAAAAATTCTCTTGGTGCATGTTCTATCCAATAGACATCTCATTTTCATAGATACCTTCACCGTAACATTCCGTTGTTCCGAAAACGGTCCATGCACCATGGATTCACAACAATATCACTGCTGAGTTCTTAGCATGTGAATTACACTTCTTAATACCCATTGAAACACATTTGTCACCTTAAAGCATTTACATCAGATTTTTGCAGCGTTTTCATAACAACAGTTTCCAAACTGAGGCAGATTTTTCAGGTAAAATATGCTCCTGGAGCGTGTTCTAACCAATAGATATGTAATTTACATAGTTTGCCTCACCGTGACAGTCCATGTTCCGAACGCGTTACACACATCACGGATTTGACAAACATTCTTAATGAGTTGTGTAACATGTGAATTACACAACTTTCATCCACCATACAAGGCATATTGACACCTAGAAACATTAACAATGAGTTTGCAGATATTTCCTAATAGCAGTTTTCGAAAATCAGGCAGTTTCTCAAAAGGAAAATAAACAAAAAACTTGTTTGCAGCGTGGGTTCTACCAATAGATATCGTCCAATTACATAGATTCTCACACTGTGAAATTACGTGTTTTGAAACACGCTACATGCAGGTGAAAAGCTTTCAGACAAAAATGCACTACAGGGTTGTTTGCATGTGGATTACAGGACTTTCTTCACTATAGAAGGCATATAGATGACTTAGAAGCATTTTTCTGATTCACAGAGATTTCCAAACTCAGTTTCGAAAATGAGGCCGATTTCACAGCAACAAACCTCTTGGAGTGTGTTCTAAACAATAGATATATATTTACCATGGATTCGCTCACCGTCAAATTTCAGTTGTTCTGAACACGCTACATGCACTCTCGGATGCGACAAATATTCACTACAGAGTTGTTAGCAAGTGGATTACAGCACTTTCATCCACCATACAAGCATTACTGACACTTCTGAAGAATTTTCTCAGATTTCAAACGTTAGTTTGAATGCCAGTTTTGAAAATGAGGCAGGTTTGGCAGAAAAATGCTCTTGGAGCCATTTCTACCCAAAAGATAGGTAATTTCCCTACTTTCAATCACCGTGACATTCTGTGTTCTGAACACGTACATGCACCACGGATTCAACAAACATTCTTTAATGAGTTGTGAACATGTGTATTAACGAACTTTAATCCACCTTACCAGTGCATATTTCTACATAGAAATTTTATTCTGATTTAGTAGTATTCTCCTAATGTCAGTCTCTAAAATCATGCAGTTTCCACAAAAAAAAATCCTCTTGGAGCGAGTCTCTAACCCAATAGACATGCAATTTACATAGAACCCGTCATCGTGAATTCCCGTGTTCCAAAAAGCTACATGCATCAAGGATTCGACAAATATTCACTACAGAGTTGTTAGCATAAGGATTACCGAACTTTCATCCACCATAAAAGCCATGTTGACAATTTTGAAGCATTTTCTCACATTTCGAAAGTTTTTTCCTAATGCCAGTTTTGGAAAAGGAGGCAGATTTGGCAGAAAAATTCTCGTTGGGAGCGAGTACTTCCCAATAGAAAATGTAATTTACATAGTTTCCCTCACAGTGACATTCCATTTTCCCGAACACGCTACATGCATCAAGGTTTCACAAACTTTCTCAAATGAGTTGTGAACATGTAGATTACAGAACTTTTCATCCACTAAACATGGCATATTTACAAGTAGAAATATTAAATCTGAATTTGCAGCTTTTCCTAATGCCAGTTTGGAAATTCAGGCCGTTTTCTCAGGGGAAAAATTTTGGAGCGAATATTTCTAACCAATAGGTGTGTAATTTTACCTAGATACATAGCTGGATTTTTCCGTGATACGATCCACACTGCATGCATAACGTCTTCTAAAAATATTCACCACAGAATCAGATTTGCATGTGTCTTTCCGATCTTGCATCACCAATAAAAGTCATATTGACACTTTGAAGAATTTTCTCTGATTTTGCAGAGATTTTCAAATGCCAGGTTCAAAAATGAGGCAGATTTCTCAGAAAAAACTCTTACAGCAAATTCTACCCGAGACATGTATTTTTCATGGATTCACTCACCGTGATATTCTGTGTTCCGAACACACTTCACGTATCTAGGATTCGACAAATATTCACTACAGAGTAGTTAGCATGCGGATTACCGAAATTTCATCCACCATAAAAGGCAGATGTACACCGAGAATCTAGTAATCTGGGTTCGCAGGTTTTTCCTAACGCCAGTTTCGAAAATCAGGCCGATTTCTCAGGAAAAATCTCTTGGAGTGATTTCTAACCAAAGGAAATGTAATTTATATAAAATCTCTGGCCGTGAAATTACGTGTTCCGAACATGATACATGCATAAAGGATTCGACAAATATTCACTACAAATTTGTTAGCATGTGGATTACCGAACTGTCATCACAACACATTGAATATTGATTCTTAGAAGTATTTTCTCAGATTTTGAAGTATTTTCTAAACCCAGGTTCAAAAATGACGAAGTTTTCGCAGAAAAACTCTCTCGGAGCGAGTTCTACCCAATAGAGAAGTCATTTACATAGTTTCAATCACCGTGAAATTCCACGTTCTGAACACGGTACATGCATCACGGATTAGAAAAAAAATTTTTTAATATGTTGTGAAAATGTGGATTACCGAACTTTCTTGCAACATAAATGCACATTTACACCTGCAAATATTTACTCCCTTTTTGCAGCTTTTTCCAAACTTCAGATTCGATAATCATGCAATTTTCGCAGAAAAATTCTCTTCAAGCTCGTTCTACTCAATAGAATTGTAATTTACATAGTTTCATTACCGTGAAATTGCGTATTCCAAAAGCGCTACATGAATCACGGTTTAAAAATTAAATACTACACTGTTATTAACATGTGGATTACCGGACTTTCATTCACCATTCAAGGCATATTGACACTTAGAAGCATTTTCTCAGATTTCACAGGGTTCTCCTAATGGCAGTTTTCAAAATGAGGCACATTTCGCAGAAAAAATTCTCTTCAAGCGAGGTCCTACCCAATAGACATGTAAATTACAATGTTTCCTTTACACTGACATTCCGTATTCTGAACACATTAAATGCATCACGAGGTCGACAAAACATTTTTTAATGAGTGTGAGCATGTGGATTATCGATTTTTCAACCACAATACAAGGCATATTTACACCTAGAAACATTTTATTTAGATTTCGCAGGTTTCCTAAAGTTAGTTACGAAAATCAGGTAGTTTTTCGTAGAAAAATTCTCTTGGTGCATGTTCTATCCAATAGAATATCTCATCTTCATAGATACCGTCACCGTAACATTCTGTTGTTCCGAAAATTTTACATGCACCACGGATTCAACAAATATTAACTGCTGAGTTCTTAGCATGTGAATTACACGTCTTTAATAACCCATTGAAGACACATTGTCACCCTTAAAGCATTTACTCAGATTTGCAGCGTTTTCAAAACCCCCAGTTTCCTAACTGAGGCAGAATTTTTCAGTTAAAATGCTCCTGGAGCGTGTTTCTAACCAATAGATATGTCATTTACATAGTTTCCTCACCGTGACAGTCCATGTTCGAACGTGCTACACACATCATGGATTTGACAAACATTTTTAAATGAGTTGTGTACATGTGTATTACAAAAACTTTCATCCACCATTAGAAGGGCATATTTACACCTAGAAACGTTAACACTGAGTTCGCATATATTTCCTAAAAGCAGTTTCGAAAATTCAGGCAGTTTTCAAGGAAAAACTTTTGGAGCGTGTTCTACAAAATAGATATGTAATACATAGATTCTCCCACTGTCTGTGAAATTACGTTGTTTCGAACACGCTACATGCAGAAAAAGATTCGATAAAAATACACTACATAGTTGTTTGCTTGTGGATTACAAGACTTTCATCACAATAGAATGCATATTGATGCTTAGAAGCTATTTTCCTGATATCACACAGCTTTCGAAACGCCAGTTTCGAAAATGAGGCAGATTTCACGGCAAAAACCTCTGGGAGCTGGTTCTAACCAATAGAATGTAATTTACTTGGATTCGCTCACCGTGAAATTCCGTGTTCCGAACACGATACATGCATCTCGATTATGACAAATTTTCACTACATAGTTGTTAGCATGTGGATTACAGCAATTTCACCTACCATACAAGGCTTACTGAGACTTTGAAGAATTTTCTCAGATTTCGCAGTTTAGTTTTATTGTGAGATTTGAAAATGAGGCAGATTTGGCAGAAAAATGCTCTTGGAGCCAGTTCTAGCCAAAAGATATGTAATTTACCTAGTTTCAATCACCGTGACATTCCGAGTTCTGAACACGTTACATGCACCACGATTTCAACAAACATTCCTTAATGAGTTGTGAACATTTGTATTACCGAACTTCATCCACCATACATGGCATATTTACAACTAGAAACATTAACTCTGAATTTGCAGCTTTTTTCTAATGCCAGTTTTGAAATTGACGAAGTTTTCACAGAAAAACACTCTCGGAGTGAGTTCTACACAATACAGAAGTAATTTACATTGTTTCAATCACCGTGAATTTCCACATTCTGAACACGGTACATGCATCACGGATTAGAAAAAGATTCTTTAATATGTTGTGAAAATGTGGATTAACGATCTTTCTTGCAACATAAAGGCACATTTACACCTACAAATATTTACTCTCGTTTTGCAGCTTTTTCCAAACTTCAGATTCGATAATCATGCAATTTTCGCAGAAAAATTCTCTTCTGGCTCGTTCTACTCAATAGAATTGTAATTTACATAGTTTCATTACCGTGAAATTCCGTTTTCCAAAAGCGCTACTTGAATCACGGTTTAAAAATTAAATACTACACTGTTATGAACATGTGGATTACAAGACTTTCATTCACCATTCAAGGCATATTGACACTTAGAAGCATTTTCTCAGATTTCACAGTGTTCTCCTAATGGCAGTTTTCAAAATGAGGCACATTTCACAAAAAAATTCTCTTCAAGCGAGTTCTACCCAATAGACATGTAACTTAAATTGTTTCCTTCACTACGACATTCCGTATTCCGAACACGTTACATGCATCACGAATTCGACAAACATTCTTTAATGAGTGTGAGCATGTGGATTACCGAACTTTCATCCACCATACAAGGCATATTTACACCTAGAAGTAGTTAGTCTGATTTCGCAGGTTTTTCCTAACATCCAGTTTCGAAAATCATGAAATTTTCACAGAAATATTCAACTCAAGCGAGTTCTATCCAGTAGAATTGTTATTTTCAGAGCTTCACTCACCGAGACATTCCGTGTTCCGAAAACGTTACATTCATCACGGCTTCGACAAACATATTTAATGACCGTGAGCATGTGGATTACCGATTTTTCAACCACAATACAAGGCATATTTACACCTAGAAACATTTACTTAGATTTCGCAGGTTTTACTAACATCACTTACGAAAATCAGGCAGTTTACGCAGAAAAATTCTCTTGGTGCATGTTCTATCCAATAGACATCTCATTTTCATAGATACCTTCACCGTAACATTCCGTGTTCCGAAAACGGTCCATGCACCACGGATTCAACAAATATCACTGCTGATTTCTTAGCATGTGAATTACACTTCTTTAATAACCCATTGAAACACATTGTCACCTTAAAGCATTTACTCAGATTTTGCAGCGTTTTCAAACCAGTTTCCAAACTGAGGCAGATTTTTCAGTAAAATGCTCCTGGAGCGTGTTCTAACCAATAGATATGTAATTTACATAGTTTTCCTCACCGTGACAGTCCATGTTCCGAACGTGCTACACACATCACGGATTTGACAAACATTTTAATGAGTTGTGTACATGTGAATTACAAACTTTCATCCACCATACAAGGCATATTACACCTAGAAACAACAATGAGTTCACATATTTCCTAAAGCAGTTTCGAAAATCAGGCAGTTTCAAAGGAAAACTTTTGGAGCGTGTTCTACAAAATAGATATGTAAATTACATAGATTCTCCCACTGTGAAATACGTGTTTCGAACACGCTACATGCAGAAAAGTTTCGATAAAAATACACTACAGAGTTGTTTGCTTGTGGATTACAAGACTTTCATCACAATAGAATGCATATTGATGCTTAGAAGTATTTTCTCTGAGTATCACACAGCTTTCGAAACGCCGTTCGAAAATGAGGCAGATTTCACGCAAAAACCTCTGGGAGCTGGTTTCTAACCAATAGAATGTAATTTACTTGGATTCGCTCCACCGTGAAATTCCGTGTTCCGAACACGATACATGCATCTCGATTATGACAAATTTTCACTACATAAGTTGTTAGCATGTGGATTACAGCAATTTCACCTACCATACAAGGCTTACTGAGACTTTGAAGAATTTCTCAGATTCGCAGTTAGTTTTATTGTGAGATTTGAAATGAGGCAGATTTGGCAGAAAATGCTCTTGGAGACAGTTCTAGCCAAAGATATGTAATTTACCTAGTTTCAATCACCGTGACATTCCGAGTTCTGAACACGTTACATGCACCACGATTTCAACAAACATTCCTTAATGAGTTGTGAACATTTGTATTACCGAACTTCATTCCACCATACATGGCATATTTACAACTAGAAACATAACTCTGAATTTGCAGCATTTTTTCTAATGCCAGTTTGAAATTGACGAAGTTTTCACAGAAAAACACTCTCGGAGTGAGTTCCTACCACAATACAGAAGTAATTTACCTTGTTGTCAATCACCCTGTGAATTTCCACATTCTGAACACTGGTACATGCATTCACGGAATTAGAAAAAGATTCTTTAATAATGTGTGTGAACAATTGTGGATAACGATCTATCTCTTCGACAACTATAAAGGCACATTTACAAGCCTAACAAAGTATTTTACTCTCGTTTTGCAGCTTTTTCCGAACACTTCAGATTCGGATATACATTCATGCAATTTTGCGCAGAAAAATTCTCTTCTGGCTCGTTCTACTCAATAGAATTGTAATTACATAGTTTCATTACCGTGAAATTCCGTTTTCCAAAGCGCTACTTGAATCACGGTTTAAAATTAATACTACAAAACTCTTTTATGAACATGTGGATTACAAGACTTTCATTCACCATTCAAGGCATATTGACACTTAGAAGCATTTCTCAGATTTCACAGTGTTCTCCTAATGGCAGTTTTCAAAATGAGGCACATTCGCAAAAAAATATCATCTTCAAGCGAGTTCTACCCAATAGACATGTAACTTAAATTGTTTCCTTCACTACGACATTCCGTATTCCGAACACGTTAATGCACACGAATTCGACAAACATTCTTTAAAATCGTGTGAGCATGTGGATTACCGAACTTTCATCCACCATACAAGGCATATTTACACCTAGAAGTAGTTAGTCTGATTTTACGCAGACGTTTTTCCTAACATCCAGTTTCGAAAATCATGAAATTTTCACAGAAATATTCAACTCAAGCGAGTTTCTGTCCAGTAGAATTGTTATTTTCATCGAGAGCTTCACTCACCGAGACATTCCGTGTTCCGAAAACGTTACATCATCACGGCTTCGACAAACTTATTTAATGACCGTGAGCATGTGGATTACCGATTTTTCAACCACAAACAAGGCATATTTAACACCTAGAAACATTTACTTAGATTCGCAGGTTTTACTAACATCACTTACGAAAATCAGGCAGTTTACGCAGAAAAATTCTCTTGGTGCATGTTTCTATCCAATAGACATCTCATTTTCATAGATACCTGCACCGTAACATTCCGTGTTCCGAAAACGTCCATGCACCACGGATTCACAAATATCAACTGCTGAGTTCTTAGCATGTGAATACACCTTCTTTAATAACCCATTGAAGACACATTGTCACCTTAAGCATTATCTCAGATTTTGGCAGCGTTTTCAAAACCCCAGTTTTCCTAACTGAGGCAGATTTTTCAGTAAATGCTCTGGAGCGTGTTCTAACCAATAGATATGTCATTTACATAGTTTCCTCACCGTGACAGTCCATGTTCCGAACGTGCTACCACATCATGGATTTGACAAACATTTTAATGAGTGTGTACCTGTGTATTACAAAACTTTCATCCACCATAGAAGGCAATATTTACACCTCGAAACGTTAACACTGAGTTCGCATATTTTCCTAAAAGCAGTTTCGAATTTCAGGCCAGTTTTCAAAGGAAAAACTTTGGAGCGTGTTCTACAAAATAGATATGTAAATTACATAGATTCTCCCACTGTGAAATTACGTGTTTTCGAACACGCTACATGCAGAAAAGTTTCGATAAAAATACACTACAGAGTTGTTTGCTTGTGGATTACAAGACTTTCATCACATAGAATGTCATTGATGCTTAGAAGTATTTTCTTCTGATATCACACAGCTTTCGAAACGCCAGTTTCGAAATGAGGCAGATTTCACGGCAAAACCTCTGGGAGCTGGTTCTAACCAATAGAATGTAATTATTGGATTCGCTCACCGTGCAATTCCGTGTTCCCTCCGAACCGATACATGCATCTCGATTATGACAAATTTTCACTACATAGTTGTTGCATGTGGTTATTATCAGCAATTTCACCTACCATAACCACGGCTTACTGAGACTTTGAGAATTTTCCAGAGTTCGCAGTGTTAGTTTTATTGTGAGATTTGAACATGAGGCAGATTTGGCAGAAAAAATGCTCTTGGAGACAGTTCTATACTAGCCAAAAGATATGTAATTTACCTAGTTTTCAATCACGTGACATCCGATTCTGAACACGTACATGCACCAGATTTTCAACAAACATTCTTAATGAGTTTGTGAACATTTGTATACCGAACTTCATCCACCATACATGGCATATTACAACTAGAAACATTAACTCTGAATTTGCAGCTTTTTCTAATGCCAGGTTTGAAATTGACGAGTTTTTCACAGAAAAAACACTCTCGGAGTGAGTTCTACACAATACAGAAGTAATTTACATTGTTTCAAATCACCGTGAATTTCCACTTCTGAACACGTACATGCATCACGGATTAGAAAAAGATTCTTTAATATGTTGTGAAAATGTGGATTCACGATCTTTCTTGCAACATAAAGGCACATTTACACCCTACAAATATTTACTCTCGTTTTGCAGCTTTTTCCAACTTCAGATTCGATAATCATAGCAATTTTCCGCAGAAAAATTCTCTTCTGGCTCGTTCTACTCAATAGAATTGTAATTTACATAGTTTCATTACCGTGAAATTCCGTTTTCCAAAAGCGCTACTTGAATCACGGTTTAAAAATTAAATACTACACTGTTATGAACATGTGGATTACAAGACTTTCATTCACCATTCAAGGCATATTGACACTTAGAAGCATTTCTCAGATTTCACAGTGTTCTCCTAATGGCAGTTTTCAAATGAGGCACATTTCGCAAAAAAATTCTCTTCAAGCGAGTTCTACCCAATAGACATGTAACTTAAATGTTTCCTTCAGTCACTACGACTTATTCGTATTCGAACACGTACATACATCACGAATTCGACAAACATTCTTTAATGAGTGTGAGCATGTGGATTTACCGATTTTTCAACCACAATACAAGGCCTATTTCACCTAGAAACATTTACTTATATTTCGCAGGTTTTGACTAACATCACTTACGAAAATCAGGCAGTTTACGCAGAAAAATTCTCTTGGCATGTTCTATCCAATAGACATCTCATTTTCATAGATACCTTCACCGTAACATTCCGTGTTCCGAAAACGTCCATTCACCACGGATTCAAACAAATATCCTGCTGATTTCTTAGCATGTGAATTACACTTCTTTAATAACCCATTGAAACACATTGTACCCTTAAAGCATTTACTCAGATTTTGCAGCGTTTTCATAACAACAGTTTTTCCAAACTGAGGCAGATTTTTCAGTAAAATGCTCCTGGAAGCGTGTTCTAACCAATAGATATGTAATTTACATAGTTTTCCTCACCGTGACAGTCCATGTTCCGAACGTGTTACACACATCACGGATTTGACAAACATTCTTAATGAGTTGTGTACATGTGAATTACACAACTTTCATCCACCATACAAGGCATATTGACACCTAGAAACATTAACAATGAGTTTGCAGATATTTCCTAATAGCAGTTTCGAAAATCAGGCAGTTTTCAAAGGAAAAAACTGTTGCAGCGTGTTCTACCCAATAGATATGTAAATTACATAGATTCTCCCACTGTGAAATTACGTGTTTTGAACACGCTACATGCAGGAAAGCTTCGACAAAAATACACTACAGGGTTGTTTGCATGTGGATTACAGGACTTTCTCACTATAGAAGGCATATAGATGCTTAGAAGCATTTTTTCTGATTTCACAGAGATTTCCAAACGCCAGTGTCGAAAATGAGGCCGATTTCACAGCAAAAACCTCTTGGAGTGTGTTCTAAACAATAGATATATAATTTACATGGATTCGCTCACCGTCAAATTCCGTGTTCCGAACACGCTACATGCATCTCGGATGCGACAAATATTCACTACAGAGTTGTTAGCAAGTGGATTACAGCACTTTCATCCACCATACAAACATTACTGACACTTTGAAGAATTTTCTCAGATTTCAAACGTTAGTTTGAATGCCAGTTTTGAAAATGAGGCAGATTTGGCAGAAAAATGCTCTTGGAGCCATTTCTACCCAAAAGATAGGTAATTTCCCTACTTTCAATCACCGTGACATTCTGTGTTCTGAACACGTTACATGCACCACGGATTCAACAAACATTCTTTAATAAGTTGTGAACATGTGTATTAACGAACTTTATTCCACCTTACAGTGCATATTTATACATAGAAATTTTATTCTGATTTAGTAGTATTCTCCTAATGTCAGTCTCTAAAATCATGCAGTTTCCACAGAAAAATCCTCTTGGAGCGAGTTCTACCCAATAGACATGCAATTTACATAGAACACGTCATCGTGAATTCCGTGTTCCAAAAAAGCTACATGCATCAAGGATTCGACAAATATTCACTACAGAGTTGTTAGCATAAGGATTACCGAACTTTCATCCACCATAAAAGCCATGTTGACAATTTGAAGCATTTTCTCACATTTCGAAAGTTTTTCCTAATGCCAGTTTTGAAAAGGAGGCAGATTTGGCAGAAAAATTCTCGTGGAGCGATTACTTCCCAATAGAAATGTAATTTACATAGTTTCCCTCACAGTGACATTCCATTTTCCCGAACACGCTACATGCATCAAGGTTTCAACAAACTTTCCCGAATGAGTTGTGAACATGTAGATTACAGAACTTACATCCACTATACATGGCATATTTACAACTAGAAACTTTAACTCTGAATTTGCAGCTTTTTCTTAATGCCAGTTTGGAAAATCAGGCCGTTTTCTCAGGGGAAAATTTTTGTAGCGAATTCTATCCAATAGGTGTGTAATTTACATAGATACCATAGCCGGGATTTTCCGTGATACGATCACACTGCATGCACAACTCTTTCTAAAAATATTCACCAGAGAATAGTTTGCATGTGTCTTTACGATCTTGCATCACAATACAAGGCATATTGACACTTTGAAGAATTTTCTCAGATTTTGCAGTGATTTTCAAACGCCAGGTTCAAAAATGAGGCAGATTTCTCAGAAAAAACTCTTAGAGCAAATTCTACCCGAGACATGTATTTTTCATGGATTCACTCACCGTGATATTCTGTGTTCTGAACACACTTCACGTATCTAGGATTCGACAAATATTCACTACATAGTAGTTAGCATGCGGATTACCGAAATTTCATCCACCATAAAAGGCAGATGTACACCGAGAATCTAGTACCTGTTTTCGCAGGTTTTTCCTAAAGCTAGTATTGAAAATCAGGCCGAATCCTCAGGAAAAATCTCTTGGAGTGATTTCTAACCAAGGAAAATGTAATTTATATAAATTCCCTGGCCGTGAAATTCCGTGTTCCGAACAATTTACATGCATAAAAATTCGACAAATATTGACTACAAATTTGTTAGCATGTGGATTAACGAACTGTCATCACAATACATTGAATAGTGATTCTTAGAATATTTTCTCAGATTTTGAAGCGTTTTCTGAACGCCAGGTTCAAAAATGACGAAGTTTTCGCAGAAAAACACTCTCGGAGCGAGTTTTACCCAATAGAGAAGTCATTTACATAGTTTCAGTCACCGTGAAATTCCACATTCTGAACACGGTACATACGTCACGGATTAGAAAAATGATTCTTTAATATGTTGTGAAAATAGTGGATTAACGAACTTTCTTGCAACATAAATGCACATTTACACCTGCAAATATTTACTCTCCTTTTGCATGCTTTTTCCAAACTTCAGAATCGATAATCATGCAATTTTCGCAGAAAAATTCTCTTCTAGCTCGTTCTACTCAATAGAATTGTAATTTACATAGTTTCATTACTGTGAAATTTCGTTTTCCAAAAGCGCTACATGAATCACGGTTTAAAAAATAATTACTACACTGTTATGAACATGTGGATTACAGGACTTTCATTCACCATTCAAGGCATATTGACACTTAGAAGCATTTTCTCAGATTTCACAGGGTTCTCCTAATGGCAGTTTTCAAAATGAGGCACATTTCGCAGAAAAAATTCTCTTCAAAGCGAGTTCTACCCAATAGACATGTAACTTAAATTGTTTCCTTCACTACTGACATTCCGTATTCCGAACACGTTACATGCATCACGAAGTTCGACAAACATTCTTTAATGAGTGTGAGCATGTGGATTACCGAACTTTCATCCACCATACAAGGCATATTTACACCTAGAAGTAGTTATTTCTGATTTCGCAGGTTTTTCCTAACATCCAGTTTCGAAAATCATGAAATTTTTACAGAAACATTCAATTCAAGCGAGTTCTATCCAGTAGAATTGTTATTTTCAGAGCTTCACTCACCGAGACATTCCGTGTTCCGAAAACGTTACATTCATCACGGCTTCGACAAACATTATTTAATGACCGTGAGCATGTGGATTACCGATTTTTCAACCACAATACAAGGCATATTTACACCTAGAAACATTTACTTAGATTTCGCAGGTTTTCCTAACATCACTTAAGAAAATCAGGCAGTTTTCGCTAGAAAAATTCTCTTGGTGCATGTTCTATCCAATAGACATCTCATTTTATAGATACCTTCACCGTAACATTCCGTGTTACCGAAAAATGGTCCATGCACCACGGATTCAACAAATATTCACTGCTGAGTTCTTAGCATGTGAATTACACTTCTTTAATAACCCATTGAAACACATTGTCACCTTAAAGCATTTACTCAGATTTTGCAGCGTTTTCATAACAACAGTTTCCAAACTGAGGCAGATTTTCAGTAAATAGCTCCTGGAGCGTGTTCTAACCAATAGATATGTAATTTACATAGTTTTCCTCACCGTGACAGTCCATGTTCCGAACGCGTTACACACATCACGGATTTGACAAACATTCTTAATGAGTTGTGTACATGTGTATTACACAACTTTCATCCACCATACAAGGCATATTGACACCTAGAAACATTAACACTGAGTTCGCAGATATTTCCTAATAGCAGTTTCGAAAATCAGGCAAGTTTTCAAAGGAAAAAACTGTTGGAGCGTGTTCTACCCAATAGATATGTAAATTACATAGATTCTCCCACTGTGAAATTACGTGTTTTGAACACGCTACATGCAGGAAAGCTTCGACAGAAATACACTACAGGGTTGTTTGCATGTGGATTACAGGACTTTCTCACTATAGAAGGCATATAGATGCTTAGAAGCATTTTTTCTGATTTCACAGAGATTTCCAAACGCCAGTGTCGAAAATGAGGCCGATTTCACAGCAAAAACCTCTTGGAGTGTGTTCTAAACAATAGATATATAATTTACATGGATTCGCTCACCGTCAAATTCCGTGTTCCGAACACGCTACATGTATCTCTGATGCGACAAATATTCACTACAGAGTTGTTAGCAAGTGGATTACAGCACTTTCATCCACCATACAAACATTACTGACACTTTGAAGAATTTTCTCAGATTTCAAACGTTAGTTTGAATGCCAGTTTTTGAAAATGAGGCAGATTTGGCAGAAAAAATGCTCTTGGAGCCATTTCTACCCAAAAGATAGGTAATTTCCCTACTTTCAATCACCGTGACATTCTGTGTTCTGAACACGTTACATGCACCACGGATTCAACAAACATTCTTTAATAAGTTGTGAACATGTGTATTAACGAACTTATTCCACCTTACAGTGCATATTTATACATAGAAATTTTATTCTGATTTAGTAGTATTCTCCTAATGTCAGTCTCTAAAATCATGCAGTTTCCACAGAAAAAATCCTCTTGGAGCGAGTTCTACCCAATAGACATGCAATTTACATAGAACACGTCATCGTGAATTCCGTGTTCCAAAAAAGCTACATGCATCAAGGATTCGACAAATATTCACTACAGAGTTGTTAGCATAAGGATTACCGAACTTTCATCCACCATAAAAGCCATGTTGACAATTTGAAGCATTTTCTCACATTTCGAAAGTTTTTCCTAATGCCAGTTTGGAAAAGGAGGCAGATTTGGCAGAAAAATTCTCGTGGAGCGATTACTTCCCAATAGAAATGTAATTTACATAGTTTCCCTCACAGTGACATTCCATTTTCCCGAACACGCTACATGCATCAAGGTTTCAACAAACTTTCCCGAATGAGTTGTGAACATGTAGATTACAGAACTTACATCCACTATACATGGCATATTTACAACTAGAAACTTTAACTCTGAATTTGCAGCTTTTTCTTAATGCCAGTTTGGAAAATCAGGCCGTTTTCTCAGGGGAAAACTTTTTGTAGCGAATTCTAATCCAATAGGTGTGTAATTTACATAGATACCATAGCCGGGATTTTCCGTGATACGATCACACTGCATGCACTAACTCTTTCTAAAAATATTCACCACGAGAATAGTTGCATGTGTCTTTACGATCTTGCATCACAATACAAGGCATATTGACACTTTGAAGAATTTTCTCAGATTTTGCAGTGATTTTCAAACGCCAGGTTCAAAAATGAGGCAGATTTCTCAGAAAAAACTCTTAGAGCAAATTCTACCCGAGACATGTATTTTTCATGGATTCACTCACCGTGATATTCTGTGTTCTGAACACACTTCACGTATCTAGGATTCGACAAATATTCACTACATAGTAGTTAGCATGCGGATTACCGAAATTTCATCCACCATAAAAGGCAGATGTACACCGAGAATCTAGTACCTGTTTTCGCAGGTTTTTCCTAAAGCTAGTATTCGAAAATCAGGCCGAATTCCTCAGGAAAAATCTCTTGGAGTGATTTCTAACCAAGGAAATGTAATTTATATAAATTCCCTGGCCGTGAAATTCCGTGTTCCGAACAATTTACATGCATAAAAATTCGACAAATATTGACTACAAATTTGTTAGCATGTGGATTAACGAACTGTCATCACAATACATTGAATAGTGATTCTTAGAAATATTTTCTCAGATTTTGAAGCGTTTTCTGAACGCCAGGTTCAAAAATGACGAAGTTTTCGCAGAAAAACACTCTCGGAGCGAGTTTTACCCAATAGAGAAGTCATTTAGATAGTTTCAGTCACCGTGAAATTCCACATTCTGAACACGGTACATACGTCACGGATTAGAAAAAGATTCTTTAATATGTTGTGAAAATATGGATTAACGAACTTTCTTGCAACATAAATGCACATTTACACCTGCAAATATTTACTCCCTTTTGCTGCTTTTTCCAAACTTCAGAATTCGATAATCATGCAATTTTCGCAGAAAAATTCTCTTCTAGCTCGTTCTACTCAATAGAATTGTAATTTACATAGTTTCATTACCTGTGAAATTTCGTTTTCCAAAAGCGCTACAATGAATCACGGTTTAAAAATTAAATACTACACTGTTATTAACATGTGGATTACCGGACTTTCATTCACCATTCAAGGCATATTGACACTTAGAAGCATTTTCTCAGATTTCACAGGGTTCTCCTAATGGCAGTTTTCAAAATGAGGCACATTTCGCAGAAAAATCCTCTTCAAGCGAGTTCTACCCAATAGACATGTAACTTAAATTGTTTCCTTCACTACGACATTCCGTATTCCGAACACTTTTCATGCATCACGAATTCGACAAACATTCTTTAATGAGTGTGAGCATGTGGATTACCAAACTTTCATCCACCATACAAGGCATATTTAAACCTAGAAGTAGTTATTCTGATTTCGCAGGTTTTTCGTAACATCCAGTTTTGAAAATCATGAAATTTTTACAGAAACATACAATTCAAGCGAGTTCTATCCAGTAGAATTGTTATTTTCAGAGCTTCACTCACCGAGACATTCCGTGTTCCGAAAACGTTACATTCATCACGGCTTCGACAAACATTATTTAATGACCGTGAGCATGTGGATTACCGATTTTTCAACCACAATACAAGCATATTTACACTTAGAAACATTTACTTAGATTTCGCAGGTTTTCCTAACGTCAGTTACGAAAATCAGGCAGTTTTTGCTGAAAAATTCTCTTGGTGCATGTTCTATCCAATAGATATCTCATCTTCATAGATACCGTCACCGTAACATTCTGTGTTCCGAAAACGGTACATGCACCACGGATTCAACAAATATTCACTGCTGAGTTCTTAGCATGTGAATTACACATCTTTAATAACCCATTGAAGACACATTGTCACCTTAAAGCATTTACTCAGATTTTGCAGCGTTTTCAAAACACCAGTTTCCAAACTGAGGCAGATTTTTCAGTAAAATGCTCCTGCAGCGTGTTCTAACCAATAGATATGTCATTTATATAGTTTGCCTCACCGTGACAGTCCATGTTCCGAACGCGCTACACACATCACGGATTTGACAAACATTTTAATGAGTTGTGTACATGTGTATTACAAACTTTCATCCACCATACAAGACATATTTACACCTAGAAACTTTAACACTGAGTTCGCAGATATTTCCTAATAGCAGTTTCAAAAGTCAGGCAGTTTTCAAAGGAAAAAAATGTTGGAGCGTGTTCTACAAAATAGATATGTAAATTACATAGATTCTACCCCTGTGAAATTACGTGTTTCGAACACGCTACATGCAGAAAAGTTTCGACAAAAATACACTACAGAGTTGTTTGCATGTGGATTACAGGACTTTCTCACTATAGAAGTCATATAGTTGCTTAGAAGCATTTTCTGTGATTTCAGAGATTTTCAAACGCCAGTTTCGAAAATGAGGCAGATTTCACGGCAAAAATCTCTTAGAGTGGTTTCTAACCAATAGACATGTAATTTACATGGATTCGCTCACCATCAAATTCCGTGTTCTGAACACGCTACATGCATCTCGGATGCGACAAATATTCACTGCAGAGTTGTTAGCATGTGGATTACAGCACTTTCATCCACCATACAAGGCTTACTGACACTTTGAAGAATTTTCTCAGATTTCACACTTTAGTTTTAACGCCAGTTTTGAAAATGAGGCAGTTTTGGCAGAAAAATGCTCTTGGAGCCAGTTCTACCCAAAAGATATGTAATTTACCTACTTTCAATCACCGTGACATTCCGTGTTCTGCACACGTTATATGCACCACGGATTCAACAAACATTCTTTAATGAGTTGTGAACATGTGTATTAACGAACTTTAATCCACCTTACAGTGCATATTTATACATAGCAAATTTTATTTTGATTTAGTAGTAATCTCCTAATATCAGTCTCTAAAATCATGCAGTTTCCACAGAAAAATCCTCTTGGAGCGAGTTCTACCCAATAGACATGCAATTTACATAGAACCCGTCATCGTGAAATTCCATGTTCCGAAAAACTACATGCATCACGGATTCGACAAATATTCACTACAGTGTGGTTAGCATAAGGATTACCGAACTTTCATCCACCATAAAAGCCATGTTGACAATTTGAAGCATTTTCTCACATTTCGAAAGTTTTTCCTAATGCCAGTTTGGAAAAGGAGGCAGATTTGGCAGAAAAATTCTCGTGGAGCGAGTACTTCCCAATAGAAATGTAATTTACATAGTTTCCCTCACAGTGACATTCCATTTTCCGAACACGCTACATGCATCTAGGTTTCAACAAACTTTCTCGAATGAGTTGTGTACATGTAGATTACAGAACTTTCATCCACCATACATGGTATATTTACAACTAGAAACATGAAATGTGAGTTCGCAGCATTTTCCTTATAGCAGTTTTGAAAATCAGGCAGTTTTCAAAGGGAAAAACTGTTGGAGCGTGTTCTACCCAATAGATATGTAAATTACATAGATTCTCCCGCTGTGAAATTTCGTGTTTAGAACACGCTTCATGCAGAAAAGTTTCGACAAATATACACTACCGAGATTGTTTCCATGTGGATTACAGGGCTTTCATCCCTTTAGAAGGCATATTGTTGCTTAGAAGTATTTTCTCTGATTTCACATAGCTTTTCAAACGCCAGTTTCGAACATGAGGCAGATTTCATGGGAAAAGTTTCTTGGAGCGGGTTCTAACCAATAGACATGTAATTTACATGGATTCGCTCACCGTGAAATTCCGTGTTCCGAACACGCTACATGCATCTCGGATGCGACAAATATTCACTACAGAGTTGTTAGCAAGTGGATTACAGCACTTTCATCCACCATACAAGGCTTACTGACACTTTGAAGAATTTTCTCAGATTTTTGAGTTTAGTTTTATGCCAGTTTTGAAAATGAGGCAGATTTGGCAGAAAAAAGCTCTTGGAGGCAGTTCTACCCAAAAGATATGTAATTTACCTAGTTTCAATCACCGTGACATTCTGTGGTCTGCACACGTTACATGCACCACGGATTCAACAAACATTTATAATGAGTTGTGAACATGTGTATTACCGAACTTCATCCACAATTCATGGCATATTTACAACTAGAAACATTAACTCTGAATTTGCAGCTTTTTCCTAATGCCAGTTTTGAAATTCAGGCCGTTTTTTCAGAAAAAAATTTTGGAGTGAATTCTAACCAATAGGCGTGTAATTAACATAGATTGCCATTGCTGGCATTTTCCGTGATACGAACACCCTGCATGCATAACGCTTTCTACAAATATTCACCACAGATTTGTTTGCATGTTTTTTACGATCTTCCATCACAATACAAGGCATATTGACACTTTGAAGCTTTATCTCTGATTTTGCAGAGATTTTCAAACGCCAGTTTCAAAAATGAGGCAGATTTCGCAGAAAATTCTCTTGGAGCGAATTCTACCCAAGACACATGTATTTTACATAGATTCGCTCACCGTGATATTCTGTGTTCCGAACATGCTTCACGTATCTCGGATTCAACAAATATTCACTACAGAGTTGTTAGCATGTGGATTACCGAACTTTCATCCACCATAAAAGGCAGATTTACACCGAAAATCTAGTAATCTGTTTTCGCATGGTTTTCCTTAAGCCAGTTTCGAAAATCAGGCCGATTTCTCAGGAAAAATCTCTTGGAGTGATTTCTAACCAAGAGAAATGTAATTTACATAAATTCCCTGGCCATGAAATTCCGTGTTCCGAACATGCTACATTCATAAACGTTTCGACAAATAGTCACTACAAATTTGTTAGCATGTGGATTACCGAACTTTCATCACAATACACTGAATATTGATTCATAGAAGTATTTTCTCAAATTTTCCAGAGTTTTTCAAACGCCAGCTTCAAAAAAGACGAAGTTTTCGCAGAAAAACTCTCTCGGAGCGAGTTCTACCCAATAGAGAAGTAATTTACATTGTTTCAATCACCGTGAATTTCCACGTTCTGAACACGGTACATGCATCACGAATTAGAAAAAGATTCTTTAATATGTTGTGAAAATGTGGATTACCGAACTTTCTTGCAACATATAGGCACATTTACACCTACAAATATTTACTCTCGTTTTGCAGCTTTTTCCAAGCTTCAGATTTGATAATCATGCAATTTTCGCAGAAAAATCCTCTTCTAGCTCGTTCTACTCAATAGAATTGTAATTTACGTAGTTTCAGTACCGTGAAATTCCGTTTTCCAAAAGCGCTACATGAATCACGGTTTAAAAAATCATTACTACACTGTAATTACCATGTGGATTACCGGACTTTCATTCACCATTCAAGGCATATTGACACTTAGAAGCATTTTCTCAGATTTCACAGGGTTCTCCTAATGGCAGTTTTCAAAATGAGGCACATTTCGCAGAAAAATTCTCTTCAAGAGAGTCCTACCCAATAGACATGTAAGTTACAATGTTTCCTTTACTCTGACATTCCATATTCTGAACACATTAAATGCATCACGAGGTCGACAAACATTCTTTAATGAGTGTGAGCATGTGGATTATCGATTTTTCAACCACAATACAAGGCATATTTACACCTAGAAACATTTATTTAGATTTTGCAGGTTTTCCTAAAGTTAGTTACGAAAATCAGGTAGTTTTCGCAGAAAAATTCTCATGGTGCATGTTCTATCCAATAGATATCTCATCTTCGAAGATACCGTCACCGTAACTTTCTGTGTTCCGAAAACGTTACATGCACCACGGATTCAACAAATATTCACTGCTGAGTTCTTAGCATGTGAATTACACGTCTGTAATAACCCATTGAAGACATATTGTCACCTTAAAGCATTTACTCAGAATTGCAGCGTTTTCAAAACACCAGTTTCCAAACTGAGGCAGATTTTTCAGTAAAATGCTCCTGGTGCGTGTTCTAACCAATAGATATGTCATTTACATAGTTTGCCTCACCGTGACAGTCCGTGTTCCGAACACGCTACATACATCATGGATTTGACAAACATTATTAATGAGTTGTGTACATGTGTATTTCAGAACTTTCATGCACCATACAAGGTATATTCACACCTAGATACTTTAACTGTGAGTTCGCAGCATTTTCCTAATAGCAGTTTCGAAAATCAGGCAGTTTTCAAAGGAAAAAATCTGTTGGAGCGTGTTCTACCCAATAGATATGTAAATTACATTGATTCTCCTGCTGTGAAATTACGTGTTTCGAACACGCTACATGCAGAAAAGATTCGACAAAAATACACTACAGAGTTGTTTGCATGTGGATTACAGGACTTTCATCGCAATAGAAGGCGTATTGATGCTTAGAAGTATTTTCTCTGATATCACACAGCTTTCGAAACGCCAGTTTCGAAAATGAGGCAGATTTCACGGAAAAAACCTCTTGGAGCTGGTTCTAACCAATAGAATGTAATTTACATGGATTCGCTCACCGTGAAATTCCGTGTTCCGAACACGCTACACGCATCTCGAATGCGACAAATATTCACTACATAGTTGTTAGCATGTGGATTACAGCACTTTCATCTACCATAAAAGGCTTATTGTGACTTTGAAGAATTTTCTCAGATTTCGCAGTTTAGTTTTATTGCCAGATTTGAAAATGAGGCAGAATTGGCAGAAAAATGCTCTTGGAGCCAGTTCTAGCCAAAAGATATGTAATTTACCTAGTTTCAATCACCGTGACATTCCGTGTTCTGAACACGTTACATGAACCATGATTTCAACAAACATTCCTTAATGAGTTGTGAACATGTGTATTACCGAACTTCATCCACCATACATGGCATATTTACAACTAGAAATATTAACTCTGAATTTGCAGCCTTTTTCTAATGCCAGTTTCGAAATTCAGGCCGTTTTTTCAGAAAAAAATTTTTGGAGTGAATTCTAACCAATAGGCGTGTAATTAACATAGATTCCATTGCCGGCATTTTCCGTGATACGAACACCCTGCATGCATAACGCTTTCTACAAATATTCACCACAGATTTGTTTGCATGTTTTTTACGATCTTCCATCACAATACAAGGCATATTGACACTTTGAAGCTTTATCTCTGATTTTGCAGAGATTTTCAAACGCCAGTTTCAAAAATGAGGCAGATTTCGCAGAAAATTCTCTTGGAGCGAATTCTACCCAAGACACATGTATTTTACATAGATTCGCTCACCGTGATATTCTGTGTTCCGAACATGCTTCACGTATCTCGGATTCAACAAATATTCACTACAGAGTTGTTAGCATGTGGATTACCGAACTTTCATCCACCATAAAAGGCAGATTTACACCGAAAATCTAGTAATCTGTTTTCGCATGGTTTTCCTTAAGCCAGTTTCGAAAATCAGGCCGATTTCTCAGGAAAAATCTCTTGGAGTGATTTCTAACCAAGAGAAATGTAATTTACATAAATTCCCTGGCCATGAAATTCCGTGTTCCGAACATGCTACATTCATAAACGTTTCGACAAATAGTCACTACAAATTTGTTAGCATGTGGATTACCGAACTTTCATCACAATACACTGAATATTGATTCATAGAAGTATTTTCTCAAATTTTCCAGAGTTTTTCAAACGCCAGCTTCAAAAAAGACGAAGTTTTCGCAGAAAAACTCTCTCGGAGCGAGTTCTACCCAATAGAGAAGTAATTTACATTGTTTCAATCACCGTGAATTTCCACGTTCTGAACACGGTACATGCATCACGAATTAGAAAAAGATTCTTTAATATGTTGTGAAAATGTGGATTACCGAACTTTCTTGCAACATATAGGCACATTTACACCTACAAATATTTACTCTCGTTTTGCAGCTTTTTCAAAGCTTCAGATTTGATAATCATGCAATTTTCGCAGAAAAATCCTCTTCTAGCTCGTTCTACTCAATAGAATTGTAATTTACGTAGTTTCAGTACCGTGAAATTCCGTTTTCCAAAAGCGCTACATGAATCACGGTTTAAAAAATCATTACTACACTGTAATTACCATGTGGATTACCGGACTTTCATTCACCATTCAAGGCATATTGACACTTAGAAGCATTTTCTCAGATTTCACAGGGTTCTCCTAAAGGCAGTTTTCAAAATGAGGCACATTTCGCAGAAAAATTCTCTTCAAGAGAGTCCTACCCAATAGACATGTAAGTTACAATGTTTCCTTTACTCTGACATTCCATATTCTGAACACATTAAATGCATCACGAGGTCGACAAACATTCTTTAATGAGTGTGAGCATGTGGATTATCGATTTTTCAACCACAATACAAGGCATATTTACACCTAGAAACATTTATTTAGATTTTGCAGGTTTTCCTAAAGTTAGTTACGAAAATCAGGTAGTTTTCGCAGAAAAATTCTCATGGTGCATGTTCTATCCAATAGATATCTCATCTTCGAAGATACCGTCACCGTAACTTTCTGTGTTCCGAAAACGTTACATGCACCACGGATTCAACAAATATTACTGCTGAGTTCTTAGCATGTGAATTACACATCTTTCATAACCCATTGAAGACATATTGTCACCTTAAAGCATTTACTCAGAATTGCAGCGTTTTCAAATCACCAGTTTCCAAACTGAGGCAGATTTTTCAGTAAAATGCTCCTGGAGCGTGTTCTAACCAATAGATATGTCATTTACATAGTTTGCCTCACCGTGACAGTCCGTGTTCCGAACACGCTACATACATCATGGATTTGACAAACATTATTAATGAGTTGTGTACATGTGTATTTCAGAACTTTCATGCACCATACAAGGTATATTCACACCTAGATACTTTAACTGTGAGTTCGCAGCATTTTCCTAATAGCAGTTTCGAAAATCAGGCAGTTTTCAAAGGAAAAAACTGTTGGAGCGTGTTCTACCCAATAGATATATAAATTACATTGATTCTCCTGCTGTGAAATTACGTGTTTCGAACACGCTACATGCAGAAAAGATTCGACAAAAATACACTACAGAGTTGTTTGCATGTGGATTACAGGACTTTCATCGCAATAGAAGGCGTATTGATGCTTAGAAGTATTTTCTCTGATATCACACAGCTTTCGAAACGCCAGTTTCGAAAATGAGGCACATTTCACAGAAAAAACCTCTTGGAGCTGGTTCTAACCAATAGAATGTAATTTACATGGATTCGCTCACCGTGAAATTCCGTGTTCCGAACACGCTACACGCATCTCGAATGCGACAAATATTCACTACATAGTTGTTAGCATGTGGATTACAGCACTTTCATCTACCATAAAAGGCTTACTGAGACTTTGAAGAATTTTCTCAGATTTCGCAGTTTAGTTTTATTGCCAGATTTGAAAATGAGGCAGAATTGGCAGAAAAATGCTCTTGGAGCCAGTTCTAGCCAAAAGATATGTAATTTACCTACTTTCAATCACCGTGACATTCCGTGTTCTGCACACGTTATATGCACCACGGATTCAACAAACATTCTTTAATGAGTTGTGTACATGTGTATTAACGAACTTTAATCCACCTTACAGTGCATATTTATACATAGAAATTTTATTTTGATTTAGTAGTGTTCTCCTAGTCAGTCTCTAAAATCATGCAGTTTCCACACAAAAATCCTCTTGGAGCGAGTTCTACCCAATAGACATGCAATTTATATAGAACCCCTCATCGTGAAATTCCATGTTCCGAAAAACAACATGCATCACGGATTCGACAAATATTCACTACAGAGATGTTTGCATAAGGATTACCGAACTTTCATTCACCATAAAAGCCATGTTGACAATTTGAAGCATTTTCTCACATTTCGAAAGTTTTTCCTAATTCCAGTTTGGAAATGGAGGCAGATTTGGCAGAAAAATTCTCATGGAGCGAGTACTTCCCAATAGAAATGTAATTTACATAGTTTCCCTCACAGTGACATTCCATTTTCCGAACACGCTACATGCATCCAGGTTTCAACAAACTTTCTCGAATGAGTTGTGAACATGTAGATTACAGAACTTTCATCCACCATACATGGTATATTTACCACTAGAAACATGAAATGTGAGTTCGCAGCATATTCTTTATAGCAGTTTTGAAAATCAGGCAGTTTTCAAAGGGAAAAACTGTTGGAGCGTGTTCTACCCAATAGATATGTAAATTACATAGATTCTCCCGCTGTGAAATTTCGTGTTTAGAACACGCTTCATGCAGAAAAGATTCGACAAATATACACTACCGAGTTGTTTGCATGTGGATTACAGGGCTTTCATCATTTTAGAAGGCATATTGTTGCTTAGAAGTATTTTCTCTGATTTCACATAGCTTTTCAAACGCCAGTTTCGAACATGAGGCAGATTTCATGGGAAAAATTTCTTGGAGCGGGTTCTAACCAATAGACATGTAATTTACATGGATTCGCTCACCGTGAAATTCCGTGTTCCGAACACGCTACATGCATCTCGGATGCGACAAATATTCACTACAGAGTTGTTAGCATGTGAATTACAGCACTTTCATCCACCATACAAGGCTTACTGACACTTTGAAGAATTTTCTCAGATTTTTGAGTTTAGTTTTATGCCAGTTTTGAAAATGAGGCAGATTTGGCAGAAAAAAGCTCTTGGAGGCAGTTCTACCCAAAAGATATGTAATTTACCTAGTTTCAATCACCGTGACATTCTGTGGTCTGCACACGTTACATGCACCACGGATTCAACAAACATTTATAATGAGTTGTGAACATGTGTATTACCGAACTTCATCCACAATTCATGGCATATTTACAACTAGAAACATTAACTCTGAATTTGCAGCTTTTTCCTAATGCCAGTTTTGAAATTCAGGCCGTTTTTTCAGAAAAAAATTTTGGGAGTGAATTCTAACCAATAGGCGTGTAATTAACATAGATTCCATTGCCGGCATTTTCCGTGATACGATCACCCTGCATGCATAACGCTTTCTACAAATATTCACCACAGATTTGTTTGCATGTTTTTTACGATCTTCCATCACAATACAAGGCATATTGACACTTTGAAGCTTTATCTCTGATTTTGCAGAGATTTTCAAACGCCAGTTTCAAAAATGAGGCAGATTTCGCAGAAAATTCTCTTGGAGCGAATTCTACCCAAGACACATGTATTTTACATAGATTCGCTCACCGTGATATTCTGTGTTCCGAACATGCTTCACGTATCTCGGATTCAACAAATATTCACTACAGAGTTGTTAGCATGTGGATTACCGAACTTTCATCCACCATAAAAGGCAGATTTACACCGAAAATCTAGTAATCTGTTTTCGCATGGTTTTCCTTACGCCAGTTTCGAAAATCAGGCCGATTTCTCAGGAAAAATCTCTTGGAGTGATTTCTAACCAAGAGAAATGTAATTTACATAAATTCCCTGGCCATGAAATTCCGTGTTCCGAACATGCTACATTCATAAACGTTTCGACAAATAGTCACTACGAATTTGTTAGCATGTGGATTACCGAACTTTCATCACAATACACTGAATATTGATTCATAGAAGTATTTTCTCAAATTTTCCAGAGTTTTTCAAACGCCAGTTTCAAAAAAGACGAAGTTTTCACAGAAAAACTCTCTCGGAGCGAGTTCTACCCAATAGAGAAGTAATTTACATTGTTTCAATCACCGTGAATTTCCACGTTCTGAACACGGTACATGCATCACGAATTAGAAAAAGATTCTTTAATATGTTGTGAAAATGTGGATTACCGAACTTTCTTGCAACATATAGGCACATTTACACCTACAAATATTTACTCTCGTTTTGCAGCTTTTTCAAAGCTTCAGATTTGATAATCATGCAATTTTCGCAGAAAAATCCTCTTCTAGCTCGTTCTACTCAATAGAATTGTAATTTACAGTAGTTTCAGTACCGTGAAATTCCGTTTTCCAAAAGCGCTACATGAATCACGGTTTAAAAAATCATTACTACACTGTAATTACCATGTGGATTACCGGACTTTCATTCACCATTCAAGGCATATTGACACTTAGAAGCATTTTCTCAGATTTCACAGGGTTCTCCTAATGGCAGTTTTCAAAATGAGGCACATTTCGCAGAAAAATTCTCTTCAAGAGAGTCCTACCCAATAGACATGTAAGTTACAATGTTTCCTTTACTCTGACATTCCATATTCTGAACACATTAAATGCATCACGAGGTCGACAAACATTCTTTAATGAGTGTGAGCATGTGGATTATCGATTTTTCAACCACAATACAAGGCATATTTACACCTAGAAACATTTATTTAGATTTTGCAGGTTTTCCTAAAGTTAGTTACGAAAATCAGGTAGTTTTCGCAGAAAAATTCTCATGGTGCATGTTCTATCCAATAGATATCTCATCTTCGAAGATACCGTCACCGTAACTTTCTGTGTTCCGAAAACGTTACATGCACCACGGATTCAACAAATATTCACTGCTGAGTTCTTAGCATGTGAATTACACATCTTTCATAACCCATTGAAGACATATTGTCACCTTAAAGCATTTACTCAGAATTGCAGCGTTTTCAAATCACCAGTTTCCAAACTGAGGCAGATTTTTCAGTAAAATGCTCCTGGTAGCGTGTTCTAACCAATAGATATGTCATTTACATAGTTTGCCTCACCGTGACAGTCCGTGTTCCGAACACGCTACATACATCATGGATTTGACAAACATTATTAATGAGTTGTGTACATGTGTATTTCAGAACTTTCATGCACCATACAAGGTATATTCACACCTAGATACTTTAACTGTGAGTTCGCAGCATTTTCCTAATAGCAGTTTCGAAAATCAGGCAGTTTTCAAAGGAAAAAACTGTTGGAGCGTGTTCTACCCAATAGATATATAAATTACATTGATTCTCCTGCTGTGAAATTACGTGTTTCGAACACGCTACATGCAGAAAAGATTCGACAAAAATACACTACAGAGTTGTTTGCATGTGGATTACAGGACTTTCATCGCAATAGAAGGCGTATTGATGCTTAGAAGTATTTTCTCTGATATCACACAGCTTTCGAAACGCCAGTTTCGAAAATGAGGCACATTTCACAGAAAAAACCTCTTGGAGCTGGTTCTAACCAATAGAATGTAATTTACATGGATTCGCTCACCGTGAAATTCCGTGTTCCGAACACGCTACATGCATCTCGAATGCGACAAATATTCACTACATAGTTGTTAGCATGTGGATTACAGCACTTTCATCTACCATAAAACGCTTACTGAGACTTTGAAGACTTTTCTCAGATTTCGCAGTTTAGTTTTATTGCCAGATTTGAAAATGAGGCAGAATTGGCAGAAAAATGCTCTTGGAGCCAGTTCTAGCCAAAAGATATGTAATTTACCTACTTTCAATCACCGTGACATTCCGTGTTCTGCACACGTTTTATGCACCACGGATTCAACAAACATTCTTTAATGAGTTGTGTACATGTGTATTAACGAACTTTAATCCACCTTACAGTGCATATTTATACATAGAAATTTTATTTTGATTTAGTAGTGTTCTCCTAGTCAGTCTCTAAAATCATGCAGTTTCCACACAAAAATCCTCTTGGAGCGAGTTCTACCCAATAGACATGCAATTTATATAGAACCCCTCATCGTGAAATTCCATGTTCCGAAAAACAACATGCATCACAGATTCGACAAGTATTCACTACAGAGATGTTTGAATAAGGATTACCGAACTTTCATTCACCATAAAAGCCATGTTGACAATTTGAAGCATTTTCTCACATTTCGAAAGTTTTTCCTAATTCCAGTTTGGAAATGGAGGCAGATTTGGCAGAAAAATTCTCATGGAGCGAGTACTTCCCAATAGAAATGTAATTTACATAGTTTCCCTCACAGTAACATTCCATTTTCCGAACACGCTACATGCATCCAGGTTTCAACAAACTTTCTCGAATGAGTTGTGAACATGTAGATTACAGAACTTTCATCCACCATACATGGTATATTTACCACTAGAAACATGAAATGTGAGTTCGCAGCATATTCTTTATAGCAGTTTTGAAAATCAGGCAGTTTTCAAAGGGAAAAACTGTTGGAGCGTGTTCTACCCAATAGATATGTAAATTACATAGATTCTCCCGCTGTGAAATTTCGTGTTTAGAACACGCTTCATGCAGAAAAGATTCGACAAATATACACTACCGAGTTGTTTGCATGTGGATTACAGGGCTTTCATCATTTTAGAAGGCATATTGTTGCTTAGAAGTATTTTCTCTGATTTCACATAGCTTTTCAAACGCCAGTTTCGAACATGAGGCAGATTTCATGGGAAAATTTTCTTGGAGCGGGTTCTAACCAATAGACATGTAATTTACATGGATTCGCTCACCGTGAAATTCCGTGTTCCGAACATGCTACATGCATATCGGATGCGACAAATATTCACTACAGAGTTGTTAGCATGTGAATTACAGCACTTTCATCCACCATACAAGGCTTACTGACACTTTGAAGAATTTTCTCAGATTTTTGAGTTTAGTTTTATGCCAGTTTTGAAAATGAGGCAGATTTGGCAGAAAAAAGCTCTTGGAGGCAGTTCTACCCAAAAGATATGTAATTTACCTAGTTTCAATCACCGTGACATTCTGTGGTCTGCACACGTTACATGCACCACGGATTCAACAAACATTTATAATGAGTTGTGAACATGTGTATTACCGAACTTCATCCACAATTCATGGCATATTTACGACTAGAAACATTAACTCTGAATTTGCAGCTTTTTCCTAATGCCAGTTTTGAAATTCAGGCCGTTTTTTCAGAAAAAAATTTTGGGAGTGAATTCTAACCAATAGGCGTGTAATTAACATAGATTCCATTGCCGGCATTTTCCGTGATACGATCACCCTGCATGCATAACGCTTTCTACAAATATTCACCACAGATTTGTTTGCATGTTTTTTACGATCTTCCATCACAATACAAGGCATATTGACACTTTGAAGCTTTATCTCTGATTTTGCAGAGATTTTCAAACGCCAGTTTCAAAAATGAGGCAGATTTCGCAGAAAATTCTCTTGGAGCGAATTCTACCCAAGACACATGTATTTTACATAGATTCGCTCACCGTGATATTCTGTGTTCCGAACATGCTTCACGTATCTCGGATTCAACAAATATTCACTACAGAGTTGTTAGCATGTGGATTACCGAACTTTCATCCACCATAAAAGGCAGATTTACACCGAAAATCTAGTAATCTGTTTTCGCATGGTTTTCCTTACGCCAGTTTCGAAAATCAGGCCGATTTCTCAGGAAAAATCTCTTGGAGTGATTTCTAACCAAGAGAAATGTAATTTACATAAATTCCCTGGCCATGAAATTCCGTGTTCCGAACATGCTACATTCATAAACGTTTCGACAAATAGTCACTACGAATTTGTTAGCATGTGGATTACCGAACTTTCATCACAATACACTGAATATTGATTCATAGAAGTATTTTCTCAAATTTTCCAGAGTTTTTCAAACGCCAGTTTCAAAAAAGACGAAGTTTTCACAGAAAAACTCTCTCGGAGTGAGTTCTACCCAATAGAGAAGTAATTTACATTGTTTCAATCACCGTGAATTTCCACGTTCTGAACACGGTACATGCATCACGAATTAGAAAAAGATTCTTTAATATGTTGTGAAAATGTGGATTACCGAACTTTCTTGCAACATATAGGCACATTTACACCTACAAATATTTACTCTCGTTTTGCAGCTTTTTCAAAGCTTCAGATTTGATAATCATGCAATTTTCGCAGAAAAATCCTCTTCTAGCTCGTTCTACTCAATAGAATTGTAATTTACGTAGTTTCAGTACCGTGAAATTCCGTTTTCCAAAAGCGCTACATGAATCACGGTTTAAAAAATCATTACTACACTGTAATTACCATGTGGATTACCGGACTTTCATTCACCATTCAAGGCATATTGACACTTAGAAGCATTTTCTCAGATTTCACAGTGCTCTCCTAAAGGCAGTTTTCAAAATGAGGCACATTTCGCAGAAAAATTCTCTTCAAGAGAGTCCTACCCAATAGACATGTAAGTTACAATGTTTCCTTTACTCTGGCATTCCATATTCTGAACACATTAAATGCATCACGAGGTCGACAAACATTCTTTAATGAGTGTGAGCATGTGGATTATCGATTTTTCAACCACAATACAAGGCATATTTACACCTAGAAACATTTATTTAGATTTTGCAGGTTTTCCTAAAGTTAGTTACGAAAATCAGGTAGTTTTCGCAGAAAAATTCTCATGGTGCATGTTCTATCCAATAGATATCTCATCTTCGAAGATACCGTCACCGTAACTTTCTGTGTTCCGAAAACGTTACATGCACCACGGATTCAACAAATATTACTGCTGAGTTCTTAGCATGTGAATTACACATCTTTCAGAACCCATTGAAGACATATTGTCACCTTAAAGCATTTACTCAGAATTGCAGCGTTTTCAAAACACCAGTTTCCAAACTGAGGCAGATTTTTCAGTAAAATGCTCCTGGTGCGTGTTCTAACCAATAGATATGTCATTTACATAGTTTGCCTCACCGTGACAGTCCGTGTTCCGAACACGCTACATACATCATGGATTTGACAAACATTATTAATGAGTTGTGTACATGTGTATTTCAGAACTTTCATGCACCATACAAGGTATATTCACACCTAGATACTTTAACTGTGAGTTCGCAGCATTTTCCTAATAGCAGTTTCGAAAATCAGGCAGTTTTCAAAGGAAAAAACTGTTGGAGCGTGTTCTACCCAATAGATATGTAAATTACATTGATTCTCCTGCTGTGAAATTACGTGTTTCGAACACGCTACATGCAGAAAAGATTCGACAAAAATACACTACAGAGTTGTTTGCATGTGGATTACAGGACTTTCATCGCAATAGAAGGTGTATTGATGCTTAGAAGTATTTTCTCTGATATCACACAGCTTTCGAAACGCCAGTTTCGAAAATGAGGCAGATTTCACGGAAAAAACCTCTTGGAGCTGGTTCTAACCAATAGAATGTAATTTACATGGATTCGCTCACCGTGAAATTCCGTGTTCCGAACACGCTACACGCATCTCGAATGCGACAAATATTCACTACATAGTTGTTAGCATGTGGATTACAGCACTTTCATCTACCATAAAAGGCTTATTGTGACTTTGAAGACTTTTCTCAGATTTCGCAGTTTAGTTTTATTGCCAGATTTGAAAATGAGGCAGAATTGGCAGAAAAATGCTCTTGGAGCCAGTTCTAGCCAAAAGATATGTAATTTACCTAGTTTCAATCACCGTGACATTCCGTGTTCTGAACACGTTACATGCACCATGATTTCAACAAACATTCCTTAATGAGTTGTGAACATGTGTATTACCGAACTTCATCCACCATACATGGCATATTTACAACTAGAAATATTAACTCTGAATTTGCAGCTTTTTTCTAATGCCAGTTTCGAAATTCAGGCCGTTTTTTCAGAAAAAAATTTTTGGAGTGAATTCTAACCAATAGGCGTGTAATTAACATAGATTCCATTGCCGGCATTTTCCGTGATACGAACACCCTGCATGCATAACGCTTTCTACAAATATTCACCACAGATTTGTTTGCATGTTTTTTACGATCTCCCATCACAATACAAGGCATATTGACACTTTGAAGCTTTATCTCTGATTTTGCAGAGATTTTCAAACGCCAGTTTCAAAAATGAGGCAGATTTCGCAGAAAATTCTCTTGGAGCGAATTCTACCCAAGACACATGTATTTTACATAGATTCGCTCACCGTGATATTCTGTGTTCCGAACATGCTTCACGTATCTCGGATTCAACAAATATTCACTACAGAGTTGTTAGCATGTGGATTACCGAACTTTCATCCACCATAAAAGGCAGATTTACACCGAAAATCTAGTAATCTGTTTTCGCATGGTTTTCCTTACGCCAGTTTCGAAAATCAGGCCGATTTCTCAGGAAAAATCTCTTGGAGTGATTTCTAACCAAGAGAAATGTAATTTACATAAATTCCCTGGCCATGAGATTCCGTGTTCCGAACATGATACATTCATAAAAGTTTCGACAAATAGTCACTACAAATTTGTTAGCATGTGGATTACCGAGCTTTCATCACAATACACTGAATATTGATTCATAGAAGTATTTTCTCAAATTTTCCAGAGTTTTTCAAACGCCAGCTTCAAAAAAGACGAAGTTTTCGCAGAAAAACTCTCTCGGAGCGAGTTCTACCCAATAGAGAAGTAATTTACATTGTTTCAATCACCGTGAATTTCCACGTTCTGAACACGGTACATGCATCACGAATTAGAAAAAGATTCTTTAATATGTTGTGAAAATGTGGATTACCGAACTTTCTTGCAACATATAGGCACATATACACCTGCAAATATTTACTCTCGTTTTGCAGCTTTTTCCAAGCTTCAGATTTGATAATCATGCAATTTTTGCAGAAAAATCCTCTTCTAGCTCGTTCTACTCAATAGAATTGTAATTTACATAGTTTCAGTACCGTGAAATTCCGTTTTCCAAAAGCGCTACATGAATCACGGTTTAAAAAATCATTACTACACTGTAATTACCATGTGGATTACCGGACTTTCATTCACCATTCAAGGCATATTGACACTTAGAAGCATTTTCTCAGATTTCACAGGGTTCTCCTAATGGCAGTTTTCAAAATGAGGCACATTTCACAGAAAAATTCTCTTCAAGCGAGTCCTACCCAATAGACATGTAAGTTACAATGTTTCCTTTACTCTGACATTCAATATTCTGAACACATTAAATGCCTCACGAGGTCGACAAACATTCTTTAATGAGTGTGAGCATGTGGATTATCGATTTTTCAACCACAATACAAGGCATATTTACACCTAGAAACATTTATTTAGCTTTTACAGGTTTTCCTAAAGTTAGTTACGAAAATCAGGTAGTTTTCGCAGAAAAATTCTCATGGTGCATGTTCTATCCAATAGATATCTCATCTTCGAAGATACCGTCACCGTAACTTTCTGTGTTCCGAAAATGTTACATGCACCACGGATTCAACAAATATTCACTGCTGAGTTCTTAGCATGTGAATTACACATCTTTCATAACCCATTGAAGACATATTGTCACCTTAAAGCATTTACTCAGAATTGCAGCGTTTTCAAATCACCAGTTTCCAAACTGAGGCAGATTTTTCAGTAAAATGCTCCTGGAGCGTGTTCTAACCAATAGATATGTCATTTACATAGTTTGCCTCACCGTGACAGTCCGTGTTCCGAACACGCTACATACATCATGGATTTGACAAACATTATTAATGAGTTGTGTACATGTGTATTTCAGAACTTTCATGCACCATACAAGGTATATTCAAACCTAGATACTTTAACTGTGAATTCGCAGCATTTTCCTAATAGCAGTTTCGAAAATCAGGCAGTTTTCAAAGGAAAAAACTGTTGGAGCGTGTTCTACCCAATAGATATGTAAATTACATTGATTCTCCTGCTGTGAAATTACGTGTTTCGAACACGCTACATGCAGAAAAGATTCGACAAAAATACACTACAGAGTTGTTTGCATGTGGATTACAGGACTTTCATCGCAATAGAAGGCGTATTGATGCTTAGAAGTATTTTCTCTGTTATCACACAGCTTTCGAAACGCCAGTTTCGAAAATGAGGCAGAGTTCACGGAAAATACCTCTTGGAGATGGTTCTAACCAATAGAATGTAATTTACATGGATTCGCTCACCGTGAAATTCCGTGTTCCGAACACGCTACACGCATCTCGAATGCGACAAATATTCACTACATAGTTGTTAGCATGTGGATTACAGCACTTTCATCTACCATAAAAGGCTTACTGTGACTTTGAAGAATTTTCTCAGATTTCGCAGTTTAGTTTTATTGCCAGATTTGAAAATGAGGCAGAATTGGCAGAAAAATGCTCTTGGAGCCAGTTCTAGCCAAAAGATATGTAATTTACCTACTTTCAATCACCGTGACATTCCGTGTTCTGCACACGTTATATGCACCACGGATTCAACAAACATTCTTTAATGAGTTGTGTACATGTGTATAAACGAACTTTAATCCACCTTACAGTGCATATTTATACATAGAAATTTTATTTTGATTTAGTAGTGTTCTCCTAGTCAGTCTCTAAAATCATGCAGTTTCCACACAAAAATCCTCTTGGAGCGAGTTCTACCCAATAGACATGCAATTTATATAGAACCCCTCATCGTGAAATTCCATGTTCCGAAAAACAACATGCATCACGGATTCGACAAATATTCACTACAGAGATGTTTGCATAAGGATTACCGAACTTTCATTCACCATAAAAGCCATGTTGACAATTTGAAGCATTTTCTCACATTTCGAAAGTTTTTCCTAATGCCAGTTTTGAAAAGGAGGCAGATTTGGCAGAAAAATTCTCGTGGAGCGATTACTTCCCAATAGAAATGTAATTTACATAGTTTCCCTCACAGTGACATTCCATTTTCCCCGAACACGCTACATGCATCAAGGTTTCAACAAGCTTTCCCGAATGAGTTGTGAACATGTAGATTACAGAACTTACATCCACTATACATGGCATATTTACAACTTGAAAACTTTAACTCTGAATTTGCAGCTTTTTCTTAATGCCAGTTTGGAAAATCAGGCCGTTTTCTCAGGGGAAAATTTTTGTAGCGAATTCTATCCAATAGGTGTGTAATTTACATAGAATACCATAGCCGGGATTTTTCCGTGATACGATCACACTGCATGCACAAACTCTTTCTAAAATAT
>NW_022587881.1:0-38690 GCF_009834535.1 Camelus ferus | reverse complement strand
AACTGAAAAGACTTTGTTCCCACAAGCTGTTAATGGGCTTCTTTCACACACCTTGTCTCTCAAATTGAGCATGTGGGAGAGACATTCGTTCATTCTAGCACAATTGGAAAACGGTTTGCAGAGAAACTTTTACTCTGGTTTCTCATCTGTTTTCCTAGTGCCGGTTTGAAGTTCCTGCAGTTTTCAACTGTAAAAACCGAGTTGAAGCAAGACCTGTTCTTCCATATATATTTCTGGAGTGGAGTTGGAAACTGAAAAGAAACTTTGTGTTCCACAAGCTAGTTGAAGGACGGCTTTTCACACACACTCTATCTCTCCACTGAGCATGTGGGGAACGTTCGTTCATCTAGCACAATTGAAACGGGGTGCAGGGAAAGTTTTTTCTATTTTTCTCAGTCTGTTTCCTAGTGCCGTTTGAAGTTTCCTGCAGTTTTCACTGTAAAACCGAGTTGGAGCTAGTACCTTCCCATATATATGTATGGAGTGGAGTTGGAAACTGAAAAGAAACTTTGTGTTCCCAACAAGCTAGTTGAAGTACGGCTTTCACACACACTTATCTCTCAAACTGAGCATGTGGAGAGACGTTCGTTCATCTAGCACAATTGGAACGGGGTGCAGGAGAAACTTTTACTCTGGTTTCTCAGTCTGTTTCCTAGTGCCGGTTTGAAGTTCCTGCAGTTTTCACTGTAAAACTCAGTTGGAAGCTACGTACCTTACCCATATATATGTATGGAGTGGAGTTGGAAACTGAAAAGAAACTTTGTGTTCCCAACAAGCTAGTTGAAGGGCTTCTTCACACACACTTATCTCTCAAAACTGAGCATGTGGAGAGACGTTCGTTCATCTAGCACAAAGGGAACGGTTGCAGGAGAAACTTTTACTCTGGTTTCTCAGTCTGTTTCCTAGTGCCGGTTTGATAGTTCCTGCAGTTTTCACTGTAAAACCGAGTTGGAGCTAGTACCTTCCCATATATATGTATGGAGTGGAGTTGGAAAATGAAAAGAAACTTTGTGTTCCCAACAAGCTAGTTGAAGGACGGCTTTCACACACACTTATCTCTCAAAACTGAGCATGTGGAGAGACGTTCGTTCATCTAGCACAATTGGAAACGGGGTGCAGGAGAAACTTTTACTATAGTTTCTCAGTCTGTTTCCTAGTGCCGGTTTTGAAGTTCCTGCAGTTTTCACTGTAAAACCGAGTTGGAGCTAGTACCTTCCATATATATGTATGGAGTGGAGTTGGAAACTGAAAAGAACTTTGTGTTCCCAACAAGCTAGTTGAAGGGCTTCTTTCACAACACTTATCTCTCAAAATTGAGCATGTGGAGAGACGTTCGTTCATCTAGCACAAAGGGAACGGGTTGCAGGAGAAACTTTTACTCTGGTTTCTCAGTCTGTTTCCTAGTGCCGGTTTGAAGTTCCTGCAGTTTTCACTGTAAACGGAGTTGGAGCTAAGTACCTTCCCATATATATGTATGGAGTGGAGTTGGAAACTGAAAAGAAACTTTGTGTTCCCAACAAGCTAGTTGAAGGACGGCTTTCACACACACTTATCTCTCAAAACTGAGCATGTGGGGAGACGTTCGTTCATCTAGCACAAATGGAACGGGGTGCAGGAGAAAGCTTTTACTCTGGTTTCTCAGTCTGTTTCCTAGTGCCGGTTTGAAGTTCCTGCAGTTTTCACTGTAAAACCGAGTTGGAGCTAGTACCTTCCCATATATATGTATGGAGTGGAGTTGGAAACTGAAAAGAAACTTTGTGTTCCCAACAAGCTAGTTGAAGGACGGCTTTCACACACACTTATCTCTCAAAACTGAGCATGTGGAGAGACGTTCGTTCATCTAGCACAAAGGGAACGAGTTGCAGGAGAAACTTTTACTCTGGTTTCTCAGTCTGTTTCCTAGTGCCGGTTTGAAGTTCCTGCAGTTTTCACTGTAAAACGGAGTTGGAGCTAGTACCTTCCCATATATATGTATGGAGTGGAGTTGGAAACTGAAAAGAAACTTTGTGTTCCCAACAAGCTAGTTGAAGGACGGCTTTCACACACACTTATCTCTCAAAACTGAGCATGTGGAGAGACGTTCGTTCATCTAGCACAAAGGGAACGGTTGCAGGAGAAACTTTTACTCTGGTTTCTCAGTCTGTTTCCTAGTGCCGGTTTGAAGTTCCTGCAGTTTTCACTGTAAAACGGAGTTGGAGCTAGTACCTTCCCATATATATGTATGGAGTGGAGTTGGAAACTGAAAAGAAACTTTGTGTTCCCAACAAGCTAGTTTAAGGACTTCATTCACACACACTTATCTCTCAAAACTGAGCATGTGGAGAGACGTTCGTTCATCTAGCACAATGGAACGGTTGCAGGAGAAACTTTTACTCTGGTTTCTCAGTCTGTTTCCTAGTGCCGGTTTGAAGTTCCTGCAGTTTTCACTGTAAAACCGAGTTGGAGCTAGTACCTTCCCATATATATGTATGGAGTGGAGTTGGAAACTGAAAAGAAACTTTGTGTTCCCAACAAGCTAGTTGAAGTACGGCTTTCACACACACTTATCTCTCAAAACTGAGCATGTGGAGAGACGTTCGTTCATCTAGCACAATTGGAACGGGGTGCAGGAGAAACTTTTACTCTGGTTTCTCAGTCTGTTTCCTAGTGCCGGTTTGAAGTTCCTGCAGTTTTCACTGTAAAACTCGAGTTGGAGCTAGTACCTATCCCATATATATGTATGGAGTGGAGTTGGAAACTGAAAAGAAACTTTGTGTTCCCAACAAGCTAGTTGAAGGGCTTCTTTCACACACACTTATCTCTCAAAATTGAGCATGTGGAGAGACGTTCGTTCATCTAGAACAAAGGGAACGGTTTGCAGGAGAAACTTTTACTCTGGTTTCTCAGTCTGTTTCCTAGTGCCGGTTTGAAGTTCCTGCAGTTTTCACTGTAAAACGGAGTTGGAGCAAGTACCTTCCAATATATATGTATGGAGTGGAGTTGGAAACTGAAAAGAAACTTTGTGTTCCCAACAAGCTAGTTGAAGGACGGCTTTCACACACACTTATCTCTCAAAACTGAGCATGTGGAGAGACGTTCGTTCATCTAGAACAAAGGGAACGGGTTGCAGGAGAAACTTTTACTCTGGTTTCTCAGTCTGTTTCCTAGTGCCGGTTTGAAGTTCCTGCAGTTTTCACTGTAAAACGGAGTTGGAGCTAGTACCTTCCCATATATATATATGGAGTGGAGTTGGAAACTGAAAAGAAACTTTGTGTTCCCAACAAGCTAGTTGAAGGGCTTCTTTCACACACACTTATCTCTCAAAATTGAGCATGTGTAGAGACGTTCGTTCCTGTAGCACAATTGAACGGGGTGCAGGAGAAAATTTTTCTATTATTTCTCAGTCTGTTTCCCAGTGCCGGTTTGAAGTTCCTGCAGTTTTCACTGTAAAACCGAGTTGGAGCTTGTACCTTCCCATATATATGTATGGAGTGGAGTTGGAAACTGAAAAGAAACTTTGTGTTCCCAACAAGCTAGTTGAAGGGCTTCTTTCACAACACTTATCTCTCAAAATTGAGCATGTGGAGAGACGTTCGTTCATCTAGCACAAAGGGAACGGTTTGCAGGAGAAACTTTTTCTCTGGTTTCTCAGTCTGTTTCCTAGTGCCGTTTTGAAGTTCCTGCAGTTTTCACTGTAAAACGGAGTTGGAGCTAGTACCTTCCCATATATATGTATGGATTGGAGTTGGAAACTGAAAAGAAACTTTGTGTTCCTGAACAATCTAGTTGAAGGACGGCTTTCACACACACTTATCTCTCAAAACTGAGCATGTGGGGAGACGTTCGTTCCTCTAGCACAATTGAAACGGGGTGCAGGAGAAAGTTTTTCTATGGTTTCTCAGTCTGTTTCCTAGTGCCGGTTTGAAGTTCCTGCAGTTTTCACTGTAAAACCGAGTTGGAGCTAGTACCTTCCCATATATATGTATGGAGTGGAGTTGGAAACTGAAAAGAAACTTTGTGTTCCCAACAAGCTAGTTGAAGGACGGCTTTCACACACACTTATCTCTAAAAACTGAGCATGTGGAGAGACTTTCGTTCATCTAGCACAAAGGGAACAGGATGCAGGAGAAACTTTTACTCTGGTTTCTCAGTCTGTTTCCTAGTGCCGGTTGGAAGTTCCTGCAGTTTTCACTGTAAAACCGAGTTGGAGCTAGTACCTTCCCATATATATGTATGGAGTGGAGTTGGAAACTGAAAAGAAACTTTGTGTTCCCAACAAGCTAGTTGAAGTACGGCTTTCACACATACTTATCTCTCAAAACTGAGCATGTGGAGAGACGTTCGTTCATCTAGCACAATTGGAACGGGGTGCAGGAGAAACTTTTACTCTGGTTTCTCAGTCTGTTTCCTAGTGCCGGTTTGAAGTTCCTGCAGTTTTCACTGTAAAAAGGAGTTGTAGCTAGTACCTTCCCATATATATGTATGGAGTGGAGTTGGAAACTGAAAAGAAACTTTGTGTTCCCAACAAGCTAGTTGAAGGACTTCTTTCACACACAATTATCTCTCAAAACTGAGCATGTGGAGAGACTTTCGTTCATCTAGCACAAAGGGAACAGGATGCAGGAGAAACTTTTACTCTGGTTTCTCAGTCTGTTTCCTAGTGCCGGTTGAAGTTCCTGCAGTTTTCACTGTAAAACCGAGTTGGAGCTAGTACCTTCCCATATATATGTATGGAGTGGAGTTGGAAACTGAAAAGAAACTTTGTGTTCCCAACAAGCTAGTTGAAGTACGGCTTTCACACATACTTATCTCTCAAAACTGAGCATGTGGAGAGACGTTCGTTCATCTAGCACAATTGGAACGGGGTGCAGGAGAAACTTTTACTCTGGTTTCTCAGTCTGTTTCCTAGTGCCGGTTTGAAGTTCCTGCAGTTTTCACTGTAAAACTCAGTTGGAACTACTACCTACCCATATATATGTATGGAGTGGAGTTGGAAACTGAAAAGAAACTTTGTGTTCCCAACAAGCTAGTTGAAGGGCTTCTTTCACACACACTTATCTCTCAAAATTGAGCATGTGGAGAGACGTTCGTTCATCTAGAACAAAGGGAACGGTTTGCAGGAGAAACTTTTACTCTGGTTTCTCAGTCTGTTTCCTAGTGCCGGTTTGAAGTTCCTGCAGTTTTCACTGTAAAACGGAGTTGGAGCAAGTACCTTCCAATATATATGTATGGAGTGGAGTTGGAAACTGAAAACAAACTTTGTGTTCCCAACAAGCTAGTTGAAGGACGGCTTTCACACACACTTATCTCTCAAAACTGAGCATGTGGAGAGACGTTCGTTCATCTAGAACAAAGGGAACGGGTTGCAGGAGAAACTTTTACTCTGGTTTCTCAGTCTGTTTCCTACTGCCGGTTTGAAGTTCCTGCAGTTTTCACTGTAAAACGGAGTTGGAGCAAGTACCTTCCAATATATATGTATGGAGTGGAGTTGGAAACTGAAAAGAAACTTTGTGTTCCCAACAAGCTAGTTGAAGGACGGCTTTCACACACACTTATCTCTCAAAACTGAGCATGTGGAGAGACGTTCGTTCATCTAGAACAAAGGGAACGATTTGCAGGAGAAACTTTTACTCTGGTTTCTCAGTCTGTTTCCTAGTGCCGATTTGAAGTTCCTGCAGTTTTCACTGTAAAACGGAGTTGCAGCTAGTACCTTCCCATATATATGTATGGAGTGGAGTTGGAAACTGAAAAGAAACTTTGTGTTCCCAACAAGCTAGTTGAAGGGCTTCTTTCACACACACTTATCTCTCAAAATTGAGCATGTGGAGAGACGTTCGTTCATCTAGAACAAAGGGAACGGTTTGCAGGAGAAACTTTTACTCTGGTTTCTCAGTCTGTTTCCTAGTGCCGGTTTGAAGTTCCTGCAGTTTTCACTGTAAAACGGAGTTGGAGCAAGTACCTTCCAATATATATGTATGGAGTGGGGTTGGAAACTGAAAACAAACTTTGTGTTCCCAACAAGCTAGTTGAAGGACGGCTTTCACACACACTTATCTCTCAAAACTGAGCATGTGGAGAGACGTTCGTTCATCTAGAACAAAGGGAAAGGGTTGCAGGAGAAACTTTTACTCTGGTTTCTCACTCTGTTTCCTAGTGCCGGTTTGAAGTTCCTGCAGTTTTCACTGTAAAACGGAGTTGGAGCAAGTACCTTCCAATATATATGTATGGAGTGGAGTTGGAAAGTGTAAAGAAATTTTGTGTTCCCAACATGCTAGTTGAAAGACGGCTTTCACACACACTTATCTCTCAAAACTGAGCATGTGGAGAGACGTTCGTTCATCTAGAACAAAGGGAACGATTTGCAGGAGAAACTTTTACTCTGGTTTCTCAGTCTGTTTCCTAGTGCCGGTTTGAAATTCCTGCAGTTTTCACTGTAAAACGGAGTTGGAGCTAGTACCTTCCCATATATATATATGGAGTGGATTTGGAAACTGAAAAGAAACTTTGTGTTCCCAACAAGCTAGTTGAAGGGCTTCATTCACACACACTTATCTCTCAAAATTGAGCATGTGGAGAGACATTCGTTCATCTAGCACAATTGGAACGGTTTGCAGGAGAAACTTTTACTCTGGTTTCTCAGTCTGTTTCCTAGTGCCGGTTTGAAGTTCCTGCAGTTTTCACTGTAAAACCGAGTTGAAGCAAGTACCTTCCAATATATATGTATGGAGTGGATTTGGAAACTGAAAAGAAACTTTGTGTTCCCAACAAGCTAGTTGAAGGGCTTCATTCACACACACTTATCTCTCAAAATTGAGCATGTGGAGAGACATTCGTTCATCTAGCACAAAGGGAACAGTTTGCAGGAAAAACTTTTAATGTGGTTTGTCAGTCTGTTTCCTAGTGCCGGTTTGATGTTCATGCAGTTTTCAATGTAAACCCGAGTTGGAGCTTGTACCTTCCCATATATATGTATGGAGTGGAGTTGGAAACTGAAAAGAAACTTTGTGCTCCCAACAAGCTAGTTGAAGGACGGCTTTCACACACACTTATCTCTCAAAACTGAGCATGTGGGGAGACGTTCGTTCATCTAGCACAATTGGAACGGGGTGCAGGGGAAAGTTTTTCTATGGTTTCTCAGTCTGTTTCCTAGTGCCGGTTTGAAGTTCCTGCAGTTTTCACTGTAAAAAAAAGTTGGAGCTAGTACCTTCCCATATATATGTATGGAGTGGAGTTGGAAACTGAAAACAAACTTTGTGTTCCCAACAAGCTACTTGAAGGACGGCATTCACACACACTTTTCTCTCAAACCTGAGCATGTGGAGAGACGTTCGTTCATCTAGCACAAAGGGAAAGGGTTGCAGTAGAAACTTTTACTCTGGTTTCTTAGTCTGTTTCCTAGTGCCGGTTTGAAGTTCCTGCAGTTTTCACTGTAAATCCGAGTTGGAGCTAGTACCTTCCCATATATATGTATGGAGTGGAGTTGGAAACTGAAAAGAAACTTTGTGTTCCCAACAAGCTAGTTGAAGGACGGCTTTCACACACACTTATCTCTCAAAACTGAGCCTGTGGAGAGACGTTCGTTCATCTAGCAAAAATGGGAATGGGTTGCAGGAGAAACTTTTACTGTGGTTTCTCAGTCTGTTTCCTAGTGCCGGTTTGAAGTTCCTGCAGTTTTCACTGTAAAACGGAGTTGGAGCTACTACTTTCCCATATATATATATGGAGTGGAGTTGGAAACTGAAAAGAAACTTTGTGTTCCCAACAAGCTAGTTGAAGGGCTTCTTTCACACACACTTATCTCTCAAAATTGAGCATGTGGAGAGACGTTCGTTCATCTAGAACAAAGGGAACGATTTGCAGGAGCAACTTTTACTCTGGTTTCTCAGTCTGTTTCCTAGTGCCGGTTTGAATTTCCTGCAGTTTTCACTGTAAAACGGAGTTGGAGCAAGTACCTTCCCATATATATTTATGGAGTGGAGTTGGAAAGTGAAAAGAAACTTTGTGTTCCCAACAAGCTAGTTGAAGGACGGCTTTCACACACACTTATCTCTCAAAACTGAGCATGTGGGGAGACGTTCGTTCATCTAGCACAATTGAAACGGGGTGTAGGAGAAAGTTTTTCTATATTTTCTCAGTCTGTTTCCTAGTGCCGGTTTGAAGTTCCTGCAATTTTCACTGTAAAACCGAATTAGAGCTAGTACCTTCCCATATATATGTATGGAGTAGAGTTGGAAACTGAAAAGAAACTTTGTGTTCCCAACAATCTAGTTGAAGGACGGCTTTTACACACACTTATCTCTCAAAACTGAGCATGTGGAGAGACTTTCGTTCATCTAGCACAAAGGGAACAGGATGCAGGAGAAACTTTTACTTTGGTTTCTCAGTCTGTTTCCTAGTGCCGGTTGGATGTTCCTGCAGTTTTCACTGTAAAACCGAGTTGGAGCTAGTACCTTCCCATATATATGTATGGAGTGGAGTTGGAAACTGAAAAGATACTTTGTGTTCCCAACAAGCTAGTTGAAGGACGGCTTTCACACATACTTATCTCTCAAAACTGAGCATGTGGTGAGACGTTCGTTCATCTAGCACAATTGGAACGGGGTGCAGGAGAAACTTTTACTCTGGTTTCTCAGTCTGTTTCCTAGTGCCGGTTTGAAGTTCCTGCAGTTTTCACTGTAAAAAGAGTTGTAGCTAGTACCTTCCCATATATATGTATGGAGTGGAGTTGGAAACTGAAAAGAAACTTTGTGTTCCCAACAAGCTAGTTGAAGGACTTCTTTCACACACACTTATCTCTCAAAATTGAGCATGTGGAGAGACGTTCGTTCATCTAGCACAAAGGGAACGGGTTGCAGGAGAAACTTTTACTCTGGTTTCTCAGTCTGTTTCCTAGTGCCGGTTTGAAGTTCCTGCAGTTTTCACTGTAAAACCGAGTTGGAGCTAGTATCTTCCCATATATATGTATGGAGTGGAGTTGGAAATTGAAAAGAACTTTGTGTTCCCAACAAGCTAGTTGAAGGACTTCTTTCACACACACTTATCTCTCAAAACTGAGCATATGGATAGACGTTCGTTCATCTAGCACAATTCGAACGGGGTGCAGGAGAAACTTTTACTCTGGTTTCTCAGTCTGTTTCCTAGTGCCGGTTTGAAGTTCCTGCAGTTTTCACTGTAAAACTCAGTTGGAGCTACTACCTACCCATATATATATATGGAGTGGAGTTGGAAACTGAAAAGAAACTTTGTGTTCCCAACAAGCTAGTTGAAGAACGGCTTTAACACACACTTCTCTCTCAAAACTGAGCATGTGGACAGACGTTCGTTCATCTAGCACAAAGGGAACTTCTTGCAGGAGAAACTTTTACTCCGGTTTCTCAGACTGTTTCCTAGTGCCGGTTTGATGTTCCTGCAGTTTTCACTGTAAAACCGTGTGCGAGCTAGTAACTTCCCATATATATGTTTGGAGTGGTGTTGGAAAATGAAAAGAAACTTTGTATTCCCAACAAGCTAGTTGAAGGATGGCTTTCACACGCACCAATCTCTCAAAACAGCATGTGGATAGACGTTCGTTCCTCAAGCACAAAGGGAACGGTTTGCAGGAAAAACTTTTACTGTGGTTTGTCAGTCTGTTTCCTAGTGCCGGTTTGATGTTCATGCAGTTTTCAATGTAAACCGGAGTTGGAGCTTGTACCTTCCCATATATATGTATGGATTGGAGTTGGAAACTGAAAAGAAACTTTGTGTTCCCAACAAGCTAGTTGAAGTACGGCTTTCACACACAATTATCTCTCAAAACTGAGCATGTGGGGAGACGTTCGTTCATCTAGCACAATTGGAACAGGGTGCAGGAGAAAGTTTTTCTAAGGTTTCTCAGTCTGTTTCCTAGTGCCGGTTTGAAGTTCCTGCAGTTTTCACTGTAAAAAAAAGTTGGAGCTAGTACCTTCCCATATATATGTATGTAGTGGAGTTGGAAACTTAAAACAAACTTTGTGTTCCCAAAAAGCTAGTTGAAGGACGGCATTCACACACACTTTTCTCTCAAAACTGAGCATGTGGAGAGACGTTCGTTCATCTAGCACAAAGGGAAAGGGTTGCAGGAGAAACTTTTACTCTGGTTTCTCAGTCTGTTTCCTAGTGCCGGTTTGAAGTTCCTGCAGTTTTCACTGTAAAACCGAGTTGGAGCTAGTACCTTCCCATATATATGTATGGAGTGGAGTTGGAAAATGAAAAGAAACTTTGTGTTCCCAACAAGCTTGTTGAAGGAATTCTTTCACACACACTTATCTCTCAAAACTGAGCATGTGGGGAGACGTTCGTTCATCTAGCACAATTGGAACGGGGTGCATGAGAAACTTTTACTCTGGTTTCTCAGTGTGTTTCCTAGTGCCGGTTTGAAGTTCCTGCAGTTTTCACTGTAAAACGCAGTTGGAGCTTGTACCTTCCCATATATATGTATGGAGTGTAGTTGGAAACAGAAAAGAAACTTTGTGTTCCAAACAAGCTAGTTGAAGGACTTCTTTCACACACACTTATCTCTCAAAATTGAGCATGTGGAGAGACGTTCGTTCATCTAGCACAAAGGGAACGGGTTGCAGGAGAAACTTTTACTCTGGTATCTTAGTCTGTTTCCTAGTGCCGGTTGGAAGTTCCTGCAGTTTTCACTGTAAAACCGAGTTGGAGCTAGTACCTTCCCATATATATCTATGGAGTGGAGTTGGAAACTGAAAAGAAACTTTGTGTTCCCAACAAGCTAGTTGAAGGACGGCTTTCACACACACATATCTCTCAAAACTGAGCATGTGGAGAGACGTTCGTTCATCTAGGACAAAGGGAACGGGTTGCAGGAGAAACTTTTTCTCTGGTTTCTCAGTCTGTTTACAAGTGCCGGTTGGAAGTTCCTGCAGTTTTCAGTGTAAAACCGAGTTGGAGCTAGTACCTTCCCATATATATGTATGGTGTGGAGTTGGAAACTGAAAAGAAACTTTGTGTTCCCAACAAGCTAGTTGAAGGACGGCTTTCACACACACTTATCTCTCAAAACTGAGCATGTGGAGAGACGTTCGTTCATCTAGCAAAAAAGGGAACGGGTTGCAGGAGAAACTTTTACTCTATATTCTCAGTTTGTTTCCTAGTGCCGTTTTGAAGTTCCTGCAGTTTTCACTGTAAATCCGAGTTGGAGCTAGTACCTTCCCATATATATGTATGGAGTGGAGTTGGAAAATGAAAAGAAACTTTGTGTTCCCAACAAGCTAGTTGAAGGACGGCTTTCACACACAGTTATCTCTCAAAACTGAGCATGTGGAGAGACGTTCGTTCATCTAGCAAAAAAGGGAACGGGTTGCAGGAGAAACTTTTACTGTGGTTTCTCAGTCTGTTTCCTAGTGCCGGTTTGAAGTTCCTGCAGTTTTCACTGTAAAACGGAGTTGGAGCTACTACTTTCCCATATATATGTTTGGAGTGGAGTTGGAAACTGAAAAGAAACTTTGTGTTCCCAACAAGCTAGTTGAAAGGCTTCTTTCACACACACTTATCTCTCAAAATTGAGCATGTGGAGAGACTTTCTTTCATCTAGATCATAGGGAACGGTTTGCAGGAGAAACTTTTACTCTGGTTTCTCAGTCTGTTTCCTAGTGCCGGTTTGAATTTCCTGCAGTTTTCACTGTAAAACGGAGTTGGAGCAAGTACCTTCCCATATATATGTATGGAGTGGAGTTGGAAACTGAAAAGAAACTTTGTGTTCCCAACAAGCTAGTTGAAGGACGGCTTTCACACACACTTATCTCTCAAATCTGAGCATGTGGAGATACGTTCGTTCATCTAGCAAAAAAGGGAACGGTTTGCAGGAGAAACTTTTACTGTGGATTCTCAGTCTGTTTCCTAGTGCCGTTTTGGAGTTCCTGCAGTTTTCACTGTAAAACCGAGTTGGAGCTAGTACCTTCTCATATATATGTATGGATTGGAGTTGGAAACTGAAAAGAAACTTTGTGTTCCCAACAAGCTAGTTGAAGGACGGCTTTCACACACACTTATCTCTCAAAACTGAGCATGTGGGGAGACTTTCGTTCATCTAGCACAATTGAAACGGGGTGCAGGAGAAAGTTTTTCTATGGTTTCTCAGTCTGTTTCCTAGTGCCGGTTTGAAGTTCCTGCAGTTTTCACTGTAAAACCGAGTTGGAGCTAGTACCTTCCCATATATATTTATGGAGTGGCGTTGGAAACTGAAAAGAAACTTTGTGTTCCCAACAAGCTAGTTGAAGGACGGCTTTCACACACACTTATCTCTCAAAACTGAGCATGTGGAGAGACTTTCGTTCATCTAGCACAAAGGGAACGGGTTGCAGGAGAAACTTTTACTCTGGTTTCTCAGTCTGTTTCCTAGTGCCGGTTTGAAGTTCCTGCAGATTTCACTGTAAAACGAGTTGGAGCTAGTACCTTCCCATATATATGTATGGAGTGTAGTTGGAAACAGAAAAGAAAATTTGTGTTCCCAACAAGCTAGTTGAAGGACTTCTTTCACACACACTTATCTCTCAAAATTGAGCATGTGGAGAGACGTTCGTTCATCTAGCACAAAGGGAACGGGTTGCAGGAGAAACTTTTACTCTGGTATCTTAGTCTGTTTCCTAGTGCCGGTAGGAAGTTCCTGCAGTTTTCACTGTAAAACCGAGTTGGAGCTAGTACCTTCCCATATATATCTATGGAGTGGTGTTGGAAACTGAAAAGAAACTTTGTGTTCCCAACAAGCTAGTTGAAGGACGGCTTTCACACACACATATCTCTCAAAACTGAGCATGTGGAGAGACGTTCGTTCATCTAGGACAAAGGGAACGGATTGCAGGAGAAACTTTTACTCTGGTTTCTCAGTCTGTTTATAAGTGCCGGTTGGAAGTTCCTGCAGTTTTCAGTGTAAAACCGAGTTGGAGCTAGTACCTTCCCATATATATGTATGGAGTGGAGTTGGAAACTGAAAAGAAACTTTGTGTTCCCAACAAGCTAGTTGAAGGACGGCTTTCACACACACTTATCTCTCAAAACTGAGCATGTGGAGAGACGTTCGTTCATCTAGCAAAAAAGGGAACGGGTTGCAGGAGAAACTTTTACTCTGTATTCTCAGTCTGTTTCCTAGTGCCGTTTTGAAGTTCCTGCAGTTTTCACTGTAAATCCGAGTTGGAGCTAGTACCTTCCCATATATATGTATGGAGTGGAGTTGGAAACTGAAAAGAAACTTTGTGTTCCCAACAAGCTAGTTGAAGGACGGCTTTCACACACCCTTATCTCTCAAAACTGAGCATGTGGAGAGACGTTCGTTCATCTAGCAAAAAAGGGAACGGGTTGCAGGTGAAACTTTTACTGTGGTTTCTCAGTCTGTTTCCTAGTGCCGGTTTGAAGTTCCTGCAGTTTTCACTGTAAAACGGAGTTGGAGCAAGTACCTTCCCATATATATGTATGGAGTGGAGTTGGAAACTGAAAAGAAACTTTGTGTTCCCAACAAGCTAGTTGAAGGACGGCTTTCACACACACTTATCTCTCAAAACTGAGCATGTGGAGATACGTTTGTTCATCTAGCAAAAAAGGGAACGGGTTGCAGGAGAAACTTTTACTGTGGATTCTCAGTCTGTTTCCTAGTGCCGGTTTGAAGTTCCTGCAATTTTCACTGTAAAACCGAATTAGAGCTAGTACCTTCCCATATATATGTATGGAGTGGAGTTGGAAACTGAAAAGAAACTTTGTGTTCCCAACAATCTAGTTGAAGGACGGCTTTCACACACACTTATCTCTCAAAACTGAGCATGTGAAGAGACTTTCGTTCATCTAGCACAAAGGGAACAGGATGCAGAAGAAACTTTTACTTTGGTTTCTCAGTCTGTTTCCAAGTGCCGGTTGGAAGTTCCTGCAGTTTTCACTGTAAAACCGAGTTGGAGCTAGTACCTTCCCATATATATGTATGGAGTGGAGTTGGAAACTGAAAAGATACTTTGTGTTCCCAACAAGCAAGTTGAAGGACGGCTTTCACACATACTTATCTCTCAAAACTGAGCATGTGGAGAGACGTTCGTTCATCTAGCACAATTGGAACGGGGTGCAGGAGAAACTTTTACTCTGGTTTCTCAGTCTGTTTCCTAGTGCCGGTTTGAAGTTCCTGCAGTTTTCACTGTAAAAAGGAGTTGTAGCTAGAACCTTCCCATATATATGTATGGAGTGGAGTTGGAAACTGAAAAGAAACTTTGTGTTCCCAACAAGCTAGTTGAAGGACTTCTTTCACACACACTTATCTCTCAAAATTGAGCATGTGGAGAGACGTTCGTTCATCTAGCACAAAGGGAACGGGTTGCAGGAGAAACTTTTACTCTGGTTTCTCAGTCTGTTTCCTAGTGCCGGTTTGAAGTTCTTGCAGTTTTCACTGTAAAACCGAGTTGGAGCTAGTACCTTCCCATATATATGTATGGAGTGGAGTTGGAAATTGAAAAGAAACTTTGTGTTCCCAACAATCTAGTTGAAGGACTTCTTTCACACACACTTATCTCTCAAAACTGAGCATATGGATAGACGTTCGTTCATCTAGCACAATTGGAACGGGGTGCAGGAGAAACTTCTACTCTGGTTTCTCAGTCTGTTTCCTAGTGCCGGGTTGAAGTTCCTTCAGTTTTCACTGTAAAACTCAGTTGGAGCTACTACCTACCCATATATATGTATGGAGTGGAGTTGGAAACTGAAAAGAAACTTTGTGTTCCCAACAAGCTAGTTGAAGGACGGCTTTCACACACACTTATCTCTCAAAACTGAGCCTGTGGAGAGACGTTCGTTCATCTAGCAAAAATGGGAATGGGTTGCAGGAGAAACTTTTACTGTGGTTTCTCAGTCTGTTTCCTAGTGCCGGTTTGAAGTTCCTGCAGTTTTCACTTAAAACGGAGTTGGAGCTACTACTTTCCCATATATATATATGGAGTGGAGTTGGAAACTGAAAAGAAACTTTGTGTTCCCAACAAGCTAGTTGAAGGGCTTCTTTCACACACACTTATCTCTCAAAATTGAGCATGTGGAGAGACGTTCGTTCATCTAGAACAAAGGGAACGGTTTGCAGGAGCAACTTTTACTCTGGTTTCTCAGTCTGTTTCCTAGTGCCGGTTTGAATTTCCTGCAGTTTTCACTGTAAAACGGAGTTGGAGCAAGTACCTTCCCATATATATGTATGGAGTGGAGTTGGAAAGTGAAAAGAAACTTTGTGTTCCCAACAAGCTAGTTGAAGGACGGCTTTCACACACACTTATCTCTCAAAACTGAGCATGTGGGGAGACGTTCGTTCATCTAGCACAATTGAAACGGGGTGCAGGAGAAAGTTTTTCTATATTTTCTCAGTCTGTTTCCTAGTGCCGGTTTGAAGTTCCTGCAATTTTCACTGTAAAACCGAATTAGAGCTAGTACCTTCCCATATATATGTATGGAGTGGAGTTGGAAACTGAAAAGAAACTTTGTGTTCCCAACAATCTAGTTGAAGGACGGCTTTCACACACACTTATCTCTCAAAACTGAGCATGTGGAGAGACTTTCGTTCATCTAGCACAAAGGGAACAGGATGCAGGAGAAACTTTTACTTTGGTTTCTCAGTCTGTTTCCTAGTGCCGGTTGGATGTTCCTGCAGTTTTCACTGTAAAACCGAGTTGGAGCTAGTACCTTCCCATATATATGTATGGAGTGGAGTTGGAAACTGAAAAGATACTTTGTGTTCCCAACAAGCTAGTTGAAGGACGGCTTTCACACATACTTATCTCTCAAAACTGAGCATGTGGAGAGACGTTCGTTCATCTAGCACAATTGGAACGGGGTGCAGGAGAAACTTTAACTCTGGTTTCTCAGTCTGTTTCCTAGTGCCGGTTTGAAGTTCCTGCAGTTTTCACTGTAAAAAGGAGTTGTAGCTAGTACCTTCCCATATTTATGTATGGAGTGGAGTTGGAAACTGAAAAGAAACTTTGTGTTCCCAACAAGCTAGTTGAAGGACTTCTTTCACACAAACTTATCTCTCAAAATTGAGCATGTGGAGAGACGTTCGTTCATCTAGCACAAAGGGAACGGGTTGCAGGAGAAACTTTTACTCTGGTTTCTCAGTCTGTTTCCTAGTGCCGGTTTGAAGTTCCTGCAGTTTTCACTGTAAAACCGAGTTGGAGCTAGTATCTTCCCATATATATGTATGGAGTGGAGTTGGAAATTGAAAAGAACTTTGTGTTCCCAACAAGCTAGTTGAAGGACTTCTTTCACACACACTTCTCTCTCAAAACTGAGCATGTGGACAGACGTTCGTTCATCTAGCACAAAGGGAACTTCTTGCAGGAGAAACTTTTACTCCGGTTTCTCAGACTGTTTCCTAGTGCCGGTTTGATGTTCCTGCAGTTTTCACTGTAAAACCGTGTGCGAGCTAGTAACTTCCCATATATATGTTTGGAGTGGTGTTGGAAAATGAAAAGAAACTTTGTATTCCCAACAAGCGAGTTGAAGGATGGCTTTCACACGCACCAATCTCTCAAAACAGCATGTGGATAGACGTTCGTTCCTCAAGCACAAAGGGAACGGTTTGCAGGAAAAACTTTTACTGTGGTTTGTCAGTCTGTTTCCTAGTGCCGGTTTGATGTTCATGCAGTTTTCAATGTAAACCGGAGTTGGAGCTTGTACCTTCCCATATATATGTATGGATTGGAGTTGGAAACTGAAAAGAAACTTTGTGTTCCCAACAAGCTAGTTGAAGTACGGCTTTCACACACAATTATCTCTCAAAACTGAGCATGTGGGGAGACGTTCGTTCATCTAGCACAATTGGAACGGGGTGCAGGAGAAAGTTTTTCTATGGTTTCTCAGTCTGTTTCCTAGTGCCGGTTTGAAGTTCCTGCAGTTTTCACTGTAAAAAAAAGTTGGAGCTAGTACCTTCCCATATATATGTATGTAGTGGATTTGGAAACTTAAAACAAACTTTGTGTTCCCAAAAAGCTAGTTGAAGGACGGCATTCACACACACTTTTCTCTCAAAACTGAGCATGTGGAGAGACGTTCGTTCATCTAGCACAAAGGGAAAGGGTTGCAGGAGAAACTTTTACTCTGGTTTCTCAGTCTGTTTCCTAGTGCCGGTTTGAAGTTCCTGCAGTTTTCACTGTAAAACCGAGTTGGAGCTAGTACCTTCCCATATATATGTATGGAGTGGAGTTGGAAAATGAAAAGAAACTTTGTGTTCCCAACAAGCTTGTTGAAGGAATTCTTTCACACACACTTATCTCTCAAAACTGAGCATGTGGGGAGACGTTCGTTCATCTAGCACAATTGGAACGGGGTGCATGAGAAACTTTTACTCTGGTTTCTCAGTGTGTTTCCTAGTGCCGGTTTGAAGTTCCTGCAGTTTTCACTGTAAAACGCAGTTGGAGCTTGTACCTTCCCATATATATGTATGGAGTGTAGTTGGAAACAGAAAAGAAACTTTGTGTTCCAAACAAGCTAGTTGAAGGACTTCTTTCACACACACTTATCTCTCAAAATTGAGCATGTGGAGAGACGTTCGTTCATCTAGCACAAAGGGAACGGGTTGCAGGAGAAACTTTTACTCTGGTATCTTAGTCTGTTTCCTAGTGCCGGTTGGAAGTTCCTGCAGTTTTCACTGTAAAACCGAGTTGGAGCTAGTACCTTCCCATATATATCTATGGAGTGGAGTTGGAAACTGAAAAGAAACTTTGTGTTCCCAACAAGCTAGTTGAAGGACGGCTTTCACACACACATATCTCTCAAAACTGAGCATGTGGAGAGACGTTCGTTCATCTAGGACAAAGGGAACGGGTTGCAGGAGAAACTTTTACTCTGGTTTCTCAGTCTGTTTACAAGTGCCGGTTGGAAGTTCCTGCAGTTTTCAGTGTAAAACCGAGTTGGAGCTAGTACCTTCCCATATATATGTATGGTGTGGAGTTGGAAACTGAAAAGAAACTTTGTGTTCCCAACAAGCTAGTTGAAGGACGGCTTTCACACACACTTATCTCTCAAAACTGAGCATGTGGAGAGACGTTCGTTCATCTAGCAAAAAGGGAACGGGTTGCAGGAGAAACTTTTACTCTATATTCTCAGTTTGTTTCCTAGTGCCGTTTTGAAGTTCCTGCAGTTTTCACTGTAAATCCGAGTTGGAGCTAGTACCTTCCCATATATATGTATGGAGTGGAGTTGGAAAATTAAAAGAAACTTTGTGTTCCCAACATGCTAGTTGAAGGACGGCTTTCACACACAGTTATCTCTCAAAATTGAGCATGTGGAGAGACGTTCGTTCATCTAGCAAAAAAGGGAACGGGTTGCAGGAGAAACTTTTACTGTGGTTTCTCAGTCTGTTTCCTAGTGCCGGTTTGAAGTTCCTGCAGTTTTCACTGTAAAACGGAGTTGGAGCTACTACTTTCCCATATATATGTTTGGAGTGGAGTTGGAAACTGAAAAGAAACTTTGTGTTCCCAACAAGCTAGTTGAAAGGCTTCTTTCACACACACTTATCTCTCAAAATTGAGCATGTGCAGAGACTTTCTTTCATCTAGATCATAGGGAACGGTTTGCAGGAGAAACTTTTACTCTGGTTTCTCAGTCTGTTTCCTAGTGCCGGTTTGAAGTTCCTGCAGTTTTCACTGTAAAACGGAGTTGGAGCAAGTACCTTCCCATATATATGTATGGAGTGGAGTTGGAAACTGAAAAGAAACTTTGTGTTCCCAACAAGCTAGTTGAATGACGGCTTTCACACACACTTATCTCTCAAATCTGAGCATGTGGAGAGACGTTCGTTCATCTAGCACAAAGGGAAAGGGTTGCAGGAGAAACTTTTACTCTGGTTTCTCAGTCTGTTTCCTAGTGCCGGTTTGAAGTTCCTGCAGTTTTCACTGTAAAACCGAGTTGGAGCTAGTACCTTCCCATATATATGTATGGAGTGGAGTTGGAAAATGAAAAGAAACTTTGTGTTCCCAACAAGCTTGTTGAAGGAATTCTTTCACACACACTTATCTCTCAAAACTGAGCATGTGGGGAGACGTTCGTTCATCTAGCACAATTGGAACGGGGTGCATGAGAAACTTTTACTCTGGTTTCTCAGTGTGTTTCCTAGTGCCGGTTTGAAGTTCCTGCAGTTTTCACTGTAAAACGCAGTTGGAGCTTGTACCTTCCCATATATATGTATGGAGTGTAGTTGGAAACAGAAAAGAAACTTTGTGTTCCAAACAAGCTAGTTGAAGGACTTCTTTCACACACACTTATCTCTCAAAATTGAGCATGTGGAGAGACGTTCGTTCATCTAGCACAAAGGGAACGGGTTGCAGGAGAAACTTTTACTCTGGTATCTTAGTCTGTTTCCTAGTGCCGGTTGGAAGTTCCTGCAGTTTTCACTGTAAAACCGAGTTGGAGCTAGTACCTTCCCATATATATCTATGGAGTGGATTTGGAAACTGAAAAGAAACTTTGTGTTCCCAACAAGCTAGTTGAAGGACGGCTTTCACACACACATATCTCTCAAAACTGAGCATGTGGAGAGACGTTCGTTCATCTAGGACAAAGGGAACGGGTTGCAGGAGAAACTTTTACTCTGGTTTCTCAGTCTGTTTACAAGTGCCGGTTGGAAGTTCCTGCAGTTTTCAGTGTAAAACCGAGTTGGAGCTAGTACCTTCCCATATATATGTATGGTGTGGAGTTGGAAACTGAAAAGAAACTTTGTGTTCCCAACAAGCTAGTTGAAGGACGGCTTTCACACACACTTATCTCTCAAAACTGAGCATGTGGAGAGACGTTCGTTCATCTAGCAAAAAAGGGAACGGGTTGCAGGAGAAACTTTTACTCTATATTCTCAGTTTGTTTCCTAGTGCCGTTTTGAAGTTCCTGCAGTTTTCACTGTAAATCCGAGTTGGAGCTAGTACCTTCCCATATATATGTATGGAGTGGAGTTGGAAAATTAAAAGAAACTTTGTGTTCCCAACATGCTAGTTGAAGGACGGCTTTCACACACAGTTATCTCTCAAAATTGAGCATGTGGAGAGACGTTCGTTCATCTAGCAAAAAAGGGAACGGGTTGCAGGAGAAACTTTTACTGTGGTTTCTCAGTCTGTTTCCTAGTGCCGGTTTGAAGTTCCTGCAGTTTTCACTGTAAAACGGAGTTGGAGCTACTACTTTCCCATATATATGTTTGGAGTGGAGTTGGAAACTGAAAAGAAACTTTGTGTTCCCAACAAGCTAGTTGAAAGGCTTCTTTCACACACACTTATCTCTCAAAATTGAGCATGTGGAGAGACTTTCTTTCATCTAGATCATAGGGAACGGTTTGCAGGAGAAACTTTTACTCTGGTTTCTCAGTCTGTTTCCTAGTGCCGGTTTGAAGTTCCTGCAGTTTTCACTGTAAAACGGAGTTGGAGCAAGTACCTTCCCATATATATGTATGGAGTGGAGTTGGAAACTGAAAAGAAACTTTGTGTTCCCAACAAGCTAGTTGAATGACGGCTTTCACACACACTTATCTCTCAAATCTGAGCATGTGGAGATACGTTCGTTCATCTAGCAAAAAAGGGAACGGGTTGCAGGAGAAACTTTTACTGTGGATTCTCAGTCTGTTTCCTAGTGCCGTTTTGGAGTTCCTGCAGTTTTCACTGTAAAACCGAGTTGGAGCTAGTACCTTCTCATATATATGTATGGATTGGAGTTGGAAACTGAAAAGAAACTTTGTGTTCCCAACAAGCTAGTTGAAGGACGGCTTTCACACACACTTATCTCTCAAAACTGAGCATGTGGGGAGACTTTCGTTCATCTAGCACAATTGAAACGGGGTGCAGGAGAAAGTTTTTCTATGGTTTCTCAGTCTGTTTCCTAGTGCCGGTTTGAAGTTCCTGCAGTTTTCACTGTAAAACCGAGTTGGAGCTAGTACCTTCCCATATATATTTATGGAGTGGAGTTGGAAACTGAAAAGAAACTTTGTGTTCCCAACAAGCTAGTTGAAGGACGGCTTTCACACACACTTATCTCTCAAAACTGAGCATGTGGAGAGACTTTCGTTCATCTAGCACAAAGGGAACGGGTTGCAGGAGAAACTTTTACTCTGGTTTCTCAGTCTGTTTCCTAGTGCCGGTTTGAAGTTCCTGCAGTTTTCACTGTAAAACCGAGTTGGAGCTAGTACCTTCCCATATATATGTATGGAGTGTAGTTGGAAACAGAAAAGAAAATTTGTGTTCCCAACAAGCTAGTTGAAGGACTTCTTTCACACACACTTATCTCTCAAAATTGAGCATGTGGAGAGACGTTCGTTCATCTAGAACAAAGGGAACGGGTTGCAGGAGAAACTTTTACTCTGGTATCTTAGTCTGTTTCCTAGTGCCGGTAGGAAGTTCCTGCAGTTTTCACTGTAAAACCGAGTTGGAGCTAGTACCTTCCCATATATATCTATGGAGTGGAGTTGGAAACTGAAAAGAAACTTTGTGTTCCCAACAAGCTAGTTGAAGGACGGCTTTCACACACACATATCTCTCAAAACTGAGCATGTGGAGAGACGTTCGTTCATCTAGGACAAAGGGAACGGGTTGCAGGAGAAACTTTTACTCTGGTTTCTCAGTCTGTTTATAAGTGCCGGTTGGAAGTTCCTGCAGTTTTCAGTGTAAAACCGAGTTGGAGCTAGTACCTTCCCATATATATGTATGGAGTGGAGTTGGAAACTGAAAAGAAACTTTGTGTTCCCAACAAGCTAGTTGAAGGACGGCTTTCACACACACTTATCTCTCAAAACTGAGCATGTGGAGAGACGTTCGTTCATCTAGCAAAAAAGGGAACGGGTTGCAGGAGAAACTTTTACTCTGTATTCTCAGTCTGTTTCCTAGTGCCGTTTTGAAGTTCCTGCAGTTTTCACTGTAAATCCGAGTTGGAGCTAGTACCTTCCCATATATATGTATGGAGTGGAGTTGGAAACTGAAAAGAAACTTTGTGTTCCCAACAAGCTAGTTGAAGGACGGCTTTCACACACCCTTATCTCTCAAAACTGAGCATGTGGAGAGACGTTCGTTCATCTAGCAAAAAAGGGAACGGGTTGCAGGTGAAACTTTTACTGTGGTTTCTCAGTCTGTTTCCTAGTGCCGGTTTGAAGTTCCTGCAGTTTTCACTGTAAAACGGAGTTGGAGCAAGTACCTTCCCATATATATGTATGGAGTGGAGTTGGAAACTGAAAAGAAACTTTGTGTTCCCAACAAGCTAGTTGAAGGACGGCTTTCACACACAATTATCTCTCAAAACTGAGCATGTGGAGATACGTTCGTTCATCTAGCAAAAAAGGGAACGGGTTGCAGGAGAAACTTTTACTGTGGATTCTCAGTCTGTTTCCTAGTGCCGGTTTGAAGTTCCTGCAATTTTCACTGTAAAACCGAATTAGAGCTAGTACCTTCCCATATATATGTATGGAGTGGAGTTGGAAACTGAAAAGAAACTTTGTGTTCCCAACAAGCTAGTTGAAGGACGGCTTTCACACACACACATCTCTCAAAACTGAGCATGTGAAGAGACTTTCGTTCATCTAGCACAAAGGGAACAGGATGCAGAAGAAACTTTTACTTTGGTTTCTCAGTCTGTTTCCTAGTGCCGGTTGGAAGTTCCTGCAGTTTTCACTGTAAAACCGAGTTGGAGCTAGTACCTTCCCATATATATGTATGGAGTGGAGTTGGAAACTGAAAAGATACTTTGTGTTCCCAACAAGCAAGTTGAAGGACGGCTTTCACACATACTTATCTCTCAAAACTGAGCATGTGGAGAGACGTTCGTTCATCTAGCACAATTGGAACGGGGTGCAGGAGAAACTTTTACTCTGGTTTCTCAGTCTGTTTCCTAGTGCCGGTTTGAAGTTCCTGCAGTTTTCACTGTAAAAAAGAGTTGTAGCTAGTACCTTCCCATATATATGTATGGAGTGGAGTTGGAAACTGAAAAGAAACTTTGTGTTCCCAACAAGCTAGTTGAAGGACTTCTTTCACACACACTTATCTCTCAAAATTGAGCATGTGGAGAGACGTTCGTTCATCTAGCACAAAGGGAACGGGTTGCAGGAGAAACTTTTACTCTGGTTTCTCAGTCTGTTTCCTAGTGCCGGTTTGAAGTTCTTGCAGTTTTCACTGTAAAACCGAGTTGGAGCTAGTACCTTCCCATATATATGTATGGAGTGGAGTTGGAAATTGAAAAGAAACTTTGTGTTCCCAACAAGCTAGTTGAAGGACTTCTTTCACACACACTTATCTCTCAAAACTGAGCATATGGATAGACGTTCGTTCATCTAGTACAATTGGAACGGGGTGCAGGAGAAACTTCTACTCTGGTTTCTCAGTCTGTTTCCTAGTACCGGTTTGAAGTTCCTGCAGTTTTCACTGTAAAACTCAGTTGGAGCTACTACCTACCCATATATATGTATGGAGTGGAGTTGGAAACTGAAAAGAAACTTTGTGTTCCCAACAAGCTAGTTGAAGAACGGCTTTAACACACACTTCTCTCTCAAAACAGAGCATGTGGACAGACGTTCGTTCATCTAGCACAAAGGGAACTTCTTGCAGGAGAAACTTTTACTCTGGTCTCTCAGACTGTTTCCTAGTGCCGGTTTGATGTTCCTGCAGTTTTCACTGTAAAACCGTGTGGGAGCTAGTAACTTCCCATATATATGTTTGGAGTGGTGTTGGAAAATGAAAAGAAACTTTGTATTCCCAACAAGCTAGTTGAAGGATGGCTTTCACACGCACCAATCTCTCAAAACTGCATGTGGATAGAAGTTCGTTCCTCAAGCACAAAGGGAACGGTTTGCAGGAAAAACTTTTACTGTGGTTTGTCAGTCAGTTTCCTAGTGCCGGTTTGATGTTCATGCAGTTTTCAATGTAAACCCGAGTTGGAGCTTGTACCTTCCCATATATATGTATGGATTGGAGTTGGAAACTGAAAAGAAACTTTGTGTTCCCAACAAGCTAGTTGAAGAACGGCTTCACACACAATTATCTCTCAAAACTGAGCATGTGGGGAGACGTTCGTTCATCTAGCACAAAAGGAACGGGTTGCAGGAGAAACTTTTACTCTGGTTTCTCAGTCTGTTTCCTAGTGCCGGTTTGAAGTTCCTGCAGTTTTCACTGTAAAATCGAGTTGGAGCTAGTACCTTCCCATATATATGTATGGAGTGGAGTTGGAAACTGAAAAGAATCTTTGTGTTCCCAACAATCTTGTAGAAGGACTGCTTTCACACACACTTATCTCACAAAACTGGGCACGTGGAGAGACGTTCTTTCATCTAGCACAAAGGGAACGGGTTGCAGGAGAAACTTTTACTCTGCTTTCTCAATCTGTTTCCTAGTGCCGGTTTGAAGTTCCTGCAGTTTTCACTGTTAAAACGGGTTGGAGCTCGTACCATCCCATATATATGTATGGAGTGGATTTGGAAACTGAAAAGAAACTTTGTGTTCCCAACAAGCTAGTTGAAGGACGGCTTTCACACACACTTATCTCTCAAAACTGAGCATGTGGAGACACGTTGGTTCATCTAGCACAAATGGAACGGGTTGCAGGAGAATATTTACTCTGGTTTCTCAGTCTGTTTCCTAGTGCCAGTTTGAAGTTCCTGCAGTTTTCACTGTAAAACAGAGTTGGAGCTAGTTCCTTCCCATATATATGTATGGAGTGGAGTTGGAGACTGAAAAGAAACTTTGTGTTCCCAACAAGCTTGTTGAAGGACGGCTTTCACACACACTTAACTCTAAAAACTGAGCATGTGGGGAGACGTTCGTTCATCTAGCACAAAGGGAACGGGTTGCAGGAGAAACTTTTACTCTGGTTTCTCAGTCTGTTTCCTAGTGTCGGTTTGAAGTTCCTGCAGTTTTCACTGCAAAACCGAGTTGGAGCTAGTACCTTCCCCTATAGATGTATGGAGTGGAGTTGGAAACTGAAAAGAAACTTAGTGTTCCCAACAAACTAGTTGAAGGACGGCTTTCACACACACTTATCTCTCAAAACTGAGCATGTGGGGAGACGTTCGTTCATTTAGCACAAAGGGTACGGGTTGCAGGAGAAAGTTTTTCTATGGTTTCTCAGTCTGTTTCCTAGTGCCGGTTTGAAGTTCCTGCAGTTTTCACTGTAAACCAAGTTGGAGCTAGTACCTTCCCATATATATGTATGGATTGGAGTTGGAAACTGAAAACAAACTTTGTGTTCCCAACAAGCTAGTTGAAGGACGGCATTCACACACACCTATCTCTAAAAACTGAGCATGTGGAGAGACGTTCGTTCATCTAGCACAAAGGGAAAGGGTTGCAGGAGAAACTTTTACTCTGGTTTCTCAGTCTGTTTCCTAGTGCCGGTTTGAAGTTCCTGCAGTTTTCACTGGAAAACCGAGTTGGAGCTAGTACCTCCCCATATATATGTATGGAGTGGAGTTGGAAACTGAAAAGAAACTTTGTGCTCCCAACAAGCTATTTGAAGGACTTCTTTCACACACACTTATCTCTCAAATCTGAGCATGTGGAGAGACGTTCGTTCATCTAGCACAAAGGGAACGGTTTGCAGGAGAAACTTTTACTCTGTATTCTCATTCTGTTTCCTAGTGCCGTTTTGAAGTTCCTGAAGTTTTCACTGTAAATACGATTTGGAGCTAGTACCTTCCCATATATATGTATGGAGTAGAGTTGGAAACTGAAAAGAAACTTTGTGTTCCCAACAAGCTAGTTGAAGGAAGGCTTTCACACACACTTATCTCTCAAAACTGAGCATGTGGGGAGACGTTCGTTCATCTAGCACAATTGGAATGGAGTGCAGGAGAAACTTTTACTCTGGATTCTCATTATGTTTCCTAGTGCCGTTTTGAAGTTCCTGCAGTTTTCACTGTAAAACCAAGCTGGAGCTAGAACCTTCCCATATATATGTAGGGATTGGATTTGGAAACTGAAAAGAAACTTTGTGTTCCCAACAATCTAGGTGAAGGACGGCTTTCACACACACTTATCTCTCAAAATTTAGCATGTGGAGAGACGTTCGTTCATCTAGCACAAAGGGAACTGGTTGCAGGAGAAACTTTTACTCTGGTTTCTCAGTGTGTTTCCTAGTGCCGGTTTGAAGTTCCTGCAGTTTTCACTGCAAAACCGAGTTGGAACTAGTACCTTCCCATATATATGTATGGAGTGGAGTTGGAAACTGAAAAGAAACTTAGTGTTCCCAACAATCTAGTTGAAGGATGGCTTTCACACACACTTATCTCTCAAAACTGAGCATGTGGGGAGACGTTTGTTCATCTAGCACAAAGGGTACGGTTTGCAGGAGAAAGTTTTTCTATGGTTTCCCAGTCTGTTTCCTAGTGCCGGTTTGAAGTTCCTGCAGTTTTCACTGTAAACCAAGTTGGACCTAGTACCTTCCCATATATATGTATGGAGTGGAGTTGGAAACTGAAAACAAACTTTGTGTTCCCAACAAGCTAGTTGAAGGACGGCATTAACACACACTTATCTCTCAAAACTGAGCATGTGGAGAGACGTTCGTTCATCTAGCACAAAGGGAAAGGGTTGCAGGAGAAACTTTTACTCTGGTCTCTCAGTCTGTTTCCTAGTGCCGGTTTGAAGTTCCTGCAGTTTTCACTGGAAAACCGAGTTGGAGCTAGTACCTCCCCATATATATGTATGGAATGGAGTTGGAAATTGAAAAGAAACTTTGTGCTCCCAACAAGCTAGTTGAAGGACGGCTTTCACACACACTTATCTCTCAAAACTGAGCTTGTGGAGAGACGTTCGTTCATCTAGCAAAAAAGGGAACGGGTTGCAGGAGAAACTTTTACTCTGTATTCTCATTCTGTTTCCTAGTGCCGTTTTGAAGTTCCTGCAGTTTTCACTGTAAATCCGAGTTGGAGCTAGTACCTTCCCATATATATGTATGGAGTAGAGTTGGAAACTGAAAAGAAACTTTGTGTTCCCAACAAGCTAGTTGAAGGACTTCTTTCACACACACTTATCTCTCAAAACTGAGCATGTGGGGAGACGTTCGTTCATCTAGCACAATTGGAACGGGGTGCAGGAGAAACTTTTACTCTGGATTCTCAGTCTGTTTCCTATTGCCGGTTTGAAGTTCCTGCAGTTTTCACTGTAAAACCAAGTTGGAGCTAGTACCTTCCCATATATATGCATGGAGTGGATTTGGAAACTGAAAAGAAAATTTGTGTTCCCAACAATCTAGGTGAAGGACGGCTTTCACACACACTTATCTCTCAAAATTGAGCATGTGGAGAGACGTTCGTTCATCTAGCACAAAGGGAACGGGTTGCAGGAGAAACTTTTACTCTGGTTTCTCAGTCTGTTTCCTAGTGCCGGTTTGAAGTTCCTGCAGTTTTCACTGTAAATACGAGTTGGAGCTAGTACCTTCCCCTATATATGTATGGATTGGTGTTGGAAACTGAAAAGAAACTTTGTGTTCCCAACAAGCTAGTTGAAGGACGGCTTTCACACACACTTATCACTCAAAACTGAGCATGTGGGGAGACTTTCGTTCATCTAGCACAAAGGGAACATGTTGCAGGAGAAAGTTTTTCTATGGTTTCTCAGTCTGTTTCCTAGTGCCGTTTTGAAGTTCCTGCTGTTTTCACTGTAAAACAGATTTGGAGCTAGTACCTTCCCATATATATGTATGGAGTGGAGTTGGAAACTGAAAAGAAACTTTGTGTTCCCAACAAGCTAGTTGAAGGACGGCTTTCACACACACTTATCTCTCAAAACTGAGCATGTGGAGAGACGTTCGTTCATCTAGCAAAAAAGGGTACGCGTTGCAGGAGAAACTTTTATTCTGTTTTCTCAGTCTGTTTCCTAGTGCCGTTTTGAAGTTCCTGCAGTTTTCACTATAAATCAGAGTTGGAGCTAGTACCTTCCCATATATATGTATGGAGTGGAGTTGAAACTGAAAAGAAACTTTGTGTTCCCAACAAGCTAGTTGAAGGACGGATTTCACACACACTTATCTCTCAAAACTTAGCATGTGGAGAGACGTTCGTTCATCTAGCAAAAAAGGGAACGGGTTGCAGGAGAAACTTTTACTGTGGTTTCTCAGTCTGTTTCCTAGTGCCGTTTTGAAGTTCCTGCAGTTTTCACTGTAAAACCGAGTTGGAGCTAGTACCTTCCCATATATATGTATGGATTGGAGTTGGAAAATGAAAAGAAACTTTGTGTTCCCAACAAGCTAGTTGAAGGACGGCTTTCACACACACTTATCTCTCAAACCTGAGCATGTGGGGAGACGTTCGTTCATCTAGCACAATTGAAACGCGGTGCAGGAGAAAGTTTTTCTGTGGTTTCTCAGTCTGTTTCCTAGTGCCGGTTTGAAGTTCCTGCAGTTTTCACTGTAAAACGGATTTGTAGCTAGTACCTTCCCATATATATGTATGGAGTGGAGTTGGAAATTGAAAAGAAACTTTGTGTTCCCAACAATCTAGTTGAAGGACGGCTTTCACACACACTTATCTCTCAAAATTGAGCATGTGGAGAGACGTTCGTTCATCTAGCACAAAGGGAACGGGTTGCAGGAGAAACTTTTACTCTGGTTTCTCAGTCTGTTTCCTAGTGCCGGTTTGAAATTCCTGCAGTTTTCACTGTAAAACCGAGTTGGAGCTAGTACCTTCCCCTATATATGTATGGAGTGGAGTTGGAAACTGAAAAGAAACTATGTGCTCCCAACAAGCTAGTTGAAGGACGGCTTTCACACACACTTATCTCTCAAAACTAAGCATGTGGGGAGACGTTCGTTCATCTAGCACAAAGGAAACGGGTTGCAGGAGAAAGTTTTTCTATGGTTTCTCAGTCTGTTTCCTAGTGCCGTTTTGAAGTTCCTGCAGTTTTCACTGTAAAACCGAGTTGGAGCTAGTACCTTTCCATATATATGTATGGAGTGGAGTTGGAAACTGAAAAGAAACTTTGTGCTCCCAACAAGCTAATGAAGGACGGCTTTCACACACACTTATCTCTCAAAACTGAGCATGTGGAGAGACGTATGTTCATCTAGCAAAAAAGGGAACGGGTTGCAGGAGAAACTTTTACTCTGTTTTCTCAGTCTGTTTCCTAGTGCCGTTTTGAAGTTCCTGCAGTTTTCACTATAAATCAGAGTTGGAGCTAGTACCTTCCCATATATATGTATGGAGTGGAGTTGAAATTGAAAAGAAACTTTGTGTTCCCAACAAGCTAGTTGAAGGACTTCTTTCACACACACTTATCTCTCAAAACTGAGCATGTGGAGAGACGTTCGTTCATCTAGCCCAATTGAAACTGGTTGCAGGAGAAACTTTTACTCTGGTTTCTCAGTCTGTTTCCTAGTGCCGGTTTGAAGTTCCTGCAGTTTTCACTGTAAAACCGATTTGGAGCTAGTACCTTCCCATATATATGTATGGAGTGGAGTTGGAAACTGAAAAGAAACTTTGTGTTCCCAACAAGCTAGTTGAAGGAATTCTTTCACACACACTTAACTCTCAAATCTGAGCATGTGGAGAGACGTTCGTTCATCTAGAACAATTGGAACGGGGTGCAGGAGAAATTTTACTCTGGTTTATCAGTCTGTTTCCTAGTGCCGGTTTGAAGTTCCTGCAATTTTCACTGTAAAACGGAGTTGGAGCTTGTACCTTCCCATATATATGTATGGAGTGGAGTTGGAAACTGAAAAGAAACTTTGTGTTCCCAAGAAGCTTGTTGAAGGACTTCTTTCACACGCACTTATCTCTCAAAATTGAGTATGTGGAGAGACGTTCGTTTTTCTAGAACAAAGAGAACGGGTTGCATTAGAAACTTTTACTCTGTTTTCTCAGTCTGTTTCCTTGTGCCGGTTTGAAGTTCCTGCAGTTTTCACTGTAAAACGGAGTTGGAGCTAGTACCTTCCCATATATATGTATGGAGTGGAGTTGGAAACTGAAAAGAAACTTTGTGTTCCCAACAAGCTAGTTGAAGGATATCTTTCACACACACTTATCTCTCAAAACTGAGCATGTGGGGAGACGTTCGTTCATCTAGCACAATTTGAATGGGGTGCAGGAGAAACTTTTACTCTGGATTCTCATTATGTTTCCTAGTGCCGGTTTGAAGTTCCTGCAGTTTTCACTGTAAAACCAAGCTGGAGCTAGAACCTTCCCATATATATGTATGGATTGGATTTGGAAACTGAAAAGAAACTTTGTGTTCCCAACAATCTAGTTGAAAGACGGCTTTCACACACACTTATCTCTCAAAATTTAGCATGTGGAGAGACGTTCGTTCATCTAGCACAAAGGGAACTGGTTGCAGGAGTAACTTTTACTCTGGTTTCTCAGTGTGTTTCCTAGTGCCGGTTTGAAGTTCCTGCAGTTTTCACTGCAAAACCGAGTTGGAACTAGTACCTTCCCATATATATGTATGGAGTGGAGTTGGAAACTGAAAAGAAACTTAGTGTTCCCAACAATCTAGTTGAAGGATGGCTTTCACACACACTTATCTCTCAAATCTGAGCATGTGGTGAGACGTTCGTTCATCTAGCACAAAGGGTACGGGTTGCAGGAGAAAGTATTTCTATGGTTTCCCAGTCTGTTTCCTAGTGCCGATTTGAAGTTCCTGCAGTTTTCACTGTAAACCAAGTTGGACCTAGTACCTTCCCATATATATGTATGGAGTGGAGTTGGAAACTGAAAACAAACTTTGTGTTCCCAACAAGCCAGTTGAAGGACGGCATTCACACACACTTATCTCTCAAACCTGAGCATGTGGAGAGACGTTCGTTCATCTAGCACAAAGGGAAAGGGTTGCAGGAGAAACTTTTACTCTGGTTTCTCAGTCTGTTTCCTAGTGCCGGTTTGAAGTTCCTGCAGTTTTCACTGGAAAACCGAGTTGGAGCTAGTACCTCCCCATATATATGTATGGAGTGGAGTTGGAAATTGAAAAGAAACTTTGTGCTCCCAACAAGCTAGTTGAAGGACGGCTTTCACACACACTTATCTCTCAAAACTGAGCTTGTGGAGAGACGTTCGTTCATCTAGCAAAAAAGGGAACGGGTTGCAGGAGAAACTTTTACTCTGTATTCTCATTCTGTTTCCTAGTGCCGTTTTGAAGTTCCTGCAGTTTTCACTGTAAATCCGAGTTGGAGCTAGTACCTTCCCGTGTATATGTATGGAGTAGAGTTGGAAACTGAAAAGAAACTTTGTGTTCCCAACAAGCTAGTTGAAGGACTTCTTTTACACACACTTATCTCTCAAAACTGAGCATGTGGGGAGACGTTCGTTCATCTAGCACAATTGGAACGGGGTGCAGGAGAAACTTTTACTCTGGATTCTCAGTCTGTTTCCTAGTGCCGGTTTGAAGTTCCTGCAGTTTTCACTGTAAAACCAAGTTGGAGCTAGTACCTTCCCATATATATGCATGGAGTGGATTTGGCAACTGAAAAGAAACTTTGTGTTCCCAACAATCTAGGTGAAGGACGGCTTTCACACACACTTATCTCTCAAAATTGAGCATGTGGAGAGACGTTCGTTCATCTAGCACAAAGGGAAAGGGTTGCAGGAGAAACTTTTACTCTGGTTTCTCAGTCTGTTTCCTAGTGCCGGTTTGAAGTTCCTGCAGTTTTCACTGTAAATACGAGTTGGAGCTAGTACCTTCCCCTATATATGTATGGAGTGGAGTTGGAAACTGAAAAGAAACTTTGTGTTCCCAACAAGCTAGTTGAAGGACGGCTTTCACACACACTTATCACTCAAAACTGAGCATGTGGGGAGACGTTCGTTCATCTAGCACAAAGGGAACATGTTGCAGGAGAAAGTTTTTCTATGGTTTCTCAGTCTGTTTCCTAGTGCCGTTTTGAAGTTCCTGCTGTTTTCACTGTAAAACAGATTTGGAGCTAGTACCTTCCCATATATATGTATGGAGTGGAGTTGGAAACTGAAAAGAAACTTTGTGTTCCCAACAAGCTAGTTGAAGGACGGCTTTCACACACACTTATCTCTCAAAACTGAGCATGTGGAGAGACGTATGTTCATCTAGCAAAAAAGGGAACGGGTTGCAGGAGAAACTTTTACTCTGTTTTCTCAGTCTGTTTCCTAGTGCCGTTTTGAAGTTCCTGCAGTTTTCACTATAAATCAGAGTTGGAGCTAGTACCTTCCCATATATATGTATGGAGTGGAGTTGAAATTGAAAAGAAACTTTGTGTTCCCAACAAGCTAGTTGAAGGACTTCTTTCACACACACTTATCTCTCAAAACTGAGCATGTGGAGAGACGTTCGTTCATCTAGCCCAATTGAAACTGGTTGCAGGAGAAACTTTTACTCTGGTTTCTCAGTCTGTTTCCTAGTGCCGGTTTGAAGTTCCTGCAGTTTTCACTGTAAAACCGATTTGGAGCTAGTACCTTCCCATATATATGTATGGAGTGGAGTTGGAAACTGAAAAGAAACTTTGTGTTCCCAACAAGCTAGTTGAAGGAATTCTTTCACACACACTTAACTCTCAAATCTGAGCATGTGGAGAGACGTTCGTTCATCTAGAACAATTGGAACGGGGTGCAGGAGAAATTTTACTCTGGTTTATCAGTCTGTTTCCTAGTGCCGGTTTGAAGTTCCTGCAATTTTCACTGTAAAACGGAGTTGGAGCTTGTACCTTCCCATATATATGTATGGAGTGGAGTTGGAAACTGAAAAGAAACTTTGTGTTCCCAAGAAGCTTGTTGAAGGACTTCTTTCACACGCACTTATCTCTCAAAATTGAGTATGTGGAGAGACGTTCGTTTTTCTAGAACAAAGAGAACGGGTTGCATTAGAAACTTTTACTCTGTTTTCTCAGTCTGTTTCCTTGTGCCGGTTTGAAGTTCCTGCAGTTTTCACTGTAAAACGGAGTTGGAGCTAGTACCTTCCCATATATATGTATGGAGTGGAGTTGGAAACTGAAAAGAAACTTTGTGTTCCCAACAAGCTAGTTGAAGGATATCTTTCACACACACTTATCTCTCAAAACTGAGCATGTGGGGAGACGTTCGTTCATCTAGCACAATTTGAATGGGGTGCAGGAGAAACTTTTACTCTGGATTCTCATTATGTTTCCTAGTGCCGGTTTGAAGTTCCTGCAGTTTTCACTGTAAAACCAAGCTGGAGCTAGAACCTTCCCATATATATGTATGGATTGGATTTGGAAACTGAAAAGAAACTTTGTGTTCCCAACAATCTAGTTGAAAGACGGCTTTCACACACACTTATCTCTCAAAATTTAGCATGTGGAGAGACGTTCGTTCATCTAGCACAAAGGGAACTGGTTGCAGGAGAAACTTTTACTCTGGTTTCTCAGTGTGTTTCCTAGTGCCGGTTTGAAGTTCCTGCAGTTTTCACTGCAAAACCGAGTTGGAACTAGTACCTTCCCATATATATGTATGGAGTGGAGTTGGAAACTGAAAAGAAACTTAGTGTTCCCAACAATCTAGTTGAAGGATGGCTTTCACACACACTTATCTCTCAAAACTGAGCATGTGGTGAGACGTTCGTTCATCTAGCACAAAGGGTACGGGTTGCAGGAGAAAGTTTTTCTATGGTTTCCCAGTCTGTTTCCTAGTGCCGATTTGAAGTTCCTGCAGTTTTCACTGTAAACCAAGTTGGACCTAGTACCTTCCCATATATATGTATGGAGTGGAGTTGGAAACTGAAAACAAACTTTGTGTTCCCAACAAGCTAGTTGAAGGACGGCATTCACACACACTTATCTCTCAAACCTGAGCATGTGGAGAGACGTTCGTTCATCTAGCACAAAGGGAAAGGGTTGCAGGAGAAACTTTTACTCTGGTTTCTCAGTCTGTTTCCTAGTGCCGGTTTGAAGTTCCTGCAGTTTTCACTGGAAAACCGAGTTGGAGCTAGTACCTCCCCATATATATGTATGGAGTGGAGTTGGAAATTGAAAAGAAACTTTGTGCTCCCAACAAGCTAGTTGAAGGACGGCTTTCACACACACTTATCTCTCAAAACTGAGCTTGTGGAGAGACGTTCGTTCATCTAGCAAAAAAGGGAACGGGTTGCAGGAGAAACTTTTACTCTGTATTCTCATTCTGTTTCCTAGTGCCGTTTTGAAGTTCCTGCAGTTTTCACTGTAAATCCGAGTTGGAGCTAGTACCTTCCCGTGTATATGTATGGAGTAGAGTTGGAAACTGAAAAGAAACTTTGTGTTCCCAACAAGCTAGTTGAAGGACTTCTTTACACACACTTATCTCTCAAAACTGAGCATGTGGGGAGACGTTCGTTCATCTAGCACAATTGGAACGGGGTGCAGGAGAAACTTTTACTCTGGATTCTCAGTCTGTTTCCTAGTGCCGGTTTGAAGTTCCTGCAGTTTTCACTGTAAAACCAAGTTGGAGCTAGTACCTTCCCATATATATGCATGGAGTGGATTTGGCAACTGAAAAGAAACTTTGTGTTCCCAACAATCTAGGTGAAGGACGGCTTTCACACACACTTATCTCTCAAAATTGAGCATGTGGAGAGACGTTCGTTCATCTAGCACAAAGGGAAAGGGTTGCAGGAGAAACTTTTACTCTGGTTTCTCAGTCTGTTTCCTAGTGCCGGTTTGAAGTTCCTGCAGTTTTCACTGTAAATACGAGTTGGAGCTAGTACCTTCCCCTATATATGTATGGAGTGGAGTTGGAAACTGAAAAGAAACTTTGTGTTCCCAACAAGCTAGTTGAAGGACGGCTTTCACACACACTTATCACTCAAAACTGAGCATGTGGGGAGACGTTCGTTCATCTAGCACAAAGGGAACATGTTGCAGGAGAAAGTTTTTCTATGGTTTCTCAGTCTGTTTCCTAGTGCCGTTTTGAAGTTCCTGCTGTTTTCACTGTAAAACAGATTTGGAGCTAGTACCTTCCCATATATATGTATGGAGTGGAGTTGGAAACTGAAAAGAAACTTTGTGTTCCCAACAAGCTAGTTGAAGGACGGCTTTCACACACACTTATCTCTCAAAACTGAGCATGTGGAGAGACGTTCGTTCATCTAGCAAAAAAGGGTACGCGTTGAAGGAGAAACTTTTACTCTGTTTTCTCAATCTGTTTCCTAGTGCCGTTTTGAAGTTCCTGCAGTTTTCACTATAAATCAGAGTTGGAGCTAGTACCTTCCCATATATATGTATGGAGTGGAGTTGAAACTGAAAAGAAACTTTGTGTTCCCAACAAGCTAGTTGAAGGACTTCTTTCACACACACTTATCTCTCAAAACTGAGCATGTGGAGAGACGTTCGTTCATCTAGCCCAATTGAAACGGGTTGCAGGAGAAACTTTTACTCTGGTTTCTCAGTCTGTTTCCTAGTGCCGGTTTGAAATTCCTGCTGTTTTCACTGTAAAACCGAGTTGGAGCTAGTACCTTCCCATATATATGTATGGAGTGGAGTTGGAAACTGAAAAGAAACTTTGTGTTCCCAACAAGCTAGTTGAAGGAATTCTTTCACACACACTTTTCTCTCAAATCTGAGCATGTGGAGAGACGTTCGTTCATCTAGCACAATTGGAACGGGGTGCAGTAGGAATTTTACTCTGGTTTCTCAGTCTGTTTCCTAGTGCCGGTTTGAAGTTCCTGCAATTTTCACTGTAAAACGGAGTTGGAGCTAGTACCTTCCCATATATATGTATGGAGTGGAGTTGGAAATTGAAAAGAAACTTTGTGTTCCCAACAAGCTAGTTGAAGGGCGGATTTCACACACACTTATCTCTCAAAACTGAGCATGTGGAGAGACGTTCGTTCATCTAGCAAAAAAGGGAACGGGTTGCAGGAGAAACTTTTACTGTGGTTTCTCAGTCAGTTTCCTAGTGCCGTTTTGAAGTTCCTGCAGTTTTCACTGTAAAACCGAGTTGGAGCTAGTACCTTCCCATATATATGTATGGATTGGAGTTGGAAAAAGAAAAGAAACTTTCTGTTCCCAACAAGCTAGTTGAAGGACGGCTTTCACACACACTTATCTCTCAAAACTGAGCATGTGGGGAGACGTTCGTTCATCTAGCACAATTGAAACGCGGTGCAGGAGAAAGTTTTTCTATGGTTTCTCAGTCTGTTTCCTAGTGCCGGTTTGAAGTTCCTGCAGTTTTCACTGTAAAACGGATTTGTAGCTAGTACCTTCCCATATATATGTATGGATTGGAGTTGGAAACTGAAAAGAAACTTTGTGTTCCCAACAAGCTAGTTGAAGGACGGCTTTCACACACACTTATCTCTCAAAACTGAGCATGTGAAGAGATTTTCGTTGATCTAGCACAAAGGGAACGGGTTGCAGGAGAAACTTTTACTCTTTTTTCTCAGTCTGTTTCCTAGTGCCGGTTGGAAGTTCCTGCAGTTTTCACTGTAAAACCGAGTTGGAGCTAGTACCTTCCCATATATATGTATGGATTGGAGTTGGAAACTGAAAAGAAACTTTGTGTTCCCAACAAGCTAGTTGAAGGACGGCTTTCACACACACTAATCTCTCAAATCTGAGCATGTGGAGAGACGTTCGTTCATCTAGCACAATTGGAACGGGGTGCAGTAGGAATTTTACTCTGGTTTCTCAGTCTGTTTCCTAGTGCCGGTTTGAAGTTCCTGCAATTTTCACTGTAAAACGGAGTTGGAGCTAGTACCTTCCCAAATATATGTATGGAGTGGAGTTGGAAATTGAAAAGAAACTTTGTGTTCCCAACAAGCTAGTTGAAGGACGGATTTCACACACACTTATCTCTCAAAACTGAGCATGTGGAGAGACGTTCGTTCATCTAGCAAAAAAGGGAACGTGTTGCAGGAGAAACTTTTATTGTGGTTTCTCAGTCAGTTTCCTAGTGCCGTTTTGAAGTTCCTGCAGTTTTCACTGTAAAACAGAGTTGGAGCTAGTACCTTCCCATATATATGTATGGATTGGAGTTGGAAACTGAAAAGAATCTTAGTGTTCCCAAAAATCTAGTTGAAGGACGGCTTTCACACACACTTATCTCTCAAAACTGAGCATGTGGGGAGACGTTCGTTCATGTAGCACAAAGGGTACGGGTTGCAGGGGAAAGTTTTTCTATGGTTTCCCAGTCTGTTTCCTAGTGCCGGTTTGAAGTTCCTGCAGTTTTCACTGTAAAACGGAGTTGGAACTAGTACCTTCCCATATATATCTATGGATTGGAGTTGGAAACTGAAAAGAAACTTTGTGTTCCCAACAAGCTAGTTGAAGGAATTCTTTCACACACAATTATCTCTCAAATGTGAGCATGTGGAGAGACGTTCGTTCATCTAGAACAATTGGAACGGTGTGCAGGAGAAATTTTACTCTGGTTTCTCAGTCTGTTTCCTAGTGCCGGTTTGAAGTTCCTGCAATTTTCACTGTAAAACGGAGTTGGAGCTAGTACCTTCCCATATATATGTATGGAGTGGAGTTGGAAACTGAAAAGAAACTTTGTGTTCCCAACAAGCTAGTTGAAGACTTCTTTCACACACACTTATCTCTCAAAATTGAGCAAGTGGAGAGAAGTTCGTTCATCCAGCACAAAGGGAATGGGTTGCAGTAGAAACTTTTACTCTGGTTTCTCAGTCTGTTTCCTAGTGCCGGTTTGAAGTTCCTGCAATTTTCACTGAAAAACGGAGTTGGAGCTAGTACCTTCCCATATATATGTATGGAGTGGAGTTGGAAACTGAAAAGAAACTTTGTGTTCCCAACAAGCTAGTTGAAGGACGGCTTTCACACACACTTATCTCTCAAAACTGAGCATGTGGAGAGACGTTCGCTCATCTAGCAAAAAATGGAACGGGGTGCAGCAGAAACTTTTACTCTGTTTTCTCAGTCTGTTTCCTAGTGCCGGTTTGAAGTTCCTGCAGTTTTCACTGTAAAACCGAGTTGGAGCTAGTACCTTCCCATATATATGTATGGAGTGGAGTTGGAAACTTAAAAGAAACTTTGTGTTCCCAACAAGCTATTTGAAGGACTTCTTTCACACACACTTATCTCTCAAATCTGAGCATGTGGAGAGAAGTTCGTTCATCTAGCACAAAGGGAACGGTTTGCAGGAGAAACTTTTACTGTGGTTTCTCAGTCTGTTTCCTAGTGCCGGTTTGAATTTCCTGCTAGTTTTCACTGTAAAACCGTGTTGGAGCTAGTACCTTACCATATATATGTATGGAGTGGAGTTGGAAACTGAAAAGAAACTTTGTGTTCCCAACAAGCTAGTTGAAGGACTTCTTTCACACACACTTATCTCTCAAATCTGAGCATGTGGAGAGAAGTTCGTTCATCTAGCACAAAGGGAACGGTTTGCATGAGAAACTTTTACTCTGGTTTCTCAGTCTGTTTCCTAATGCCGGTTTCAAGTTCCTGCAGTTTTCACTGTAAAACCGAGTTGGAGCTAGTATCTTCCCATATATATGTATGGAGTGGAGTTGGAAACTGAAAAGAACTTTGTGTTCCCAACAAGGCTAGTTGAAGGACTTCTTTCACACACACATATCTCTCAAAACTGAGCATGTGGATAGACGTTCGTTCATCTAGCACAATGTAACGGGTTGCAGGAGAAACTTTTACTCTGGTTTCTCAGTCTGTTTCCTAGTGCCGGTTTGAAGTTCCTGCAGTTTTCACTGTAAAACCGAGTTGGAGCTAGTACCTTCCCATATATATGTATGGAGTGGAGTTGGAAACTGAAAAGAAACTTTGTGTTCCCAACAAGCTAGTTGAAGGACGGCTTTCACACACACTTATCTCTCAAAATTGAGCATGTGGAGAGACGTTCGTTCATCTAG
>NW_022587880.1:0-38812 GCF_009834535.1 Camelus ferus | reverse complement strand
AACAGATGAGAAACCAGAGTAAAAATTTCCCCTGCAACCCGTTCCCTTGGTGCTAGAGTGAACGAACGTATCTACTGATCAGTTCTTGAGAGATAAGTGGTGTGAAAGCCGTTCTTAACCTAGGTGTTGGGAACACAAGTTTCTTTCAGTTACAAAACTCAACCATAACATATATAGGGGGGAGGTACAAAATCCAAATCGGTTTTACAGTGAAAACTGCAGGAACTTCCAAACCGGCACTAGCAAACAGACTGAGAACCAGAGTAAAAGTTTCTCCTGCAAACCTTTCCATTGGTGCTAGATGAACGAACGTATCTCCACATGCTCAGTTCTGAGAGATAAGTGTGTTGAAAGCCGTTCTTACCTAGCTTGTTGGGAACACAAAGTTTCTTTTCAGTTGCAAACTCCACTCCATACATATATATGGGGAGGTACTAGTTCCAACTCTTTTTGACAGTGAAAACTGCAGGAACTTCAAACCGGCACTAGGAAACAGACTGAGAAACCAGAGTAAAATTTCTCCTGCAACACGTTCCCTTGGTGCTAGATGAACGAACGTCTCTCCACTTGCTCAGTTCTGAGAGATAAGTGTGTGTGAAAGCCGTCCTTCACCCAGCTTGTTGGGAACACAAAGATTTTTTCAGTTGCAAACTCCACTCCATACATATATATGGGGAGGTACTAGCTCCAACTCGGTTTTACAGTGAAAACTGCAGGAACTTCAAACCGGCACTAGCAAACAGACTGAGAAACCAGAGTAAAATTTCTCCTGCAACCCGTTCCCTTGGTGCTAGATAAACGAATGTCTCTCCACTTGCTCAGTTCTGAGAGATAAGTGTGTGTGGAAGCCGTCCTTCAACTATCTTGTTGGGAACACAAAGTTTCTTTTTAGTTGCAAACTCCACCCAAACATATATATGGGGAGGTACTAGCTCCAACTCGGTTTTACAGTGAAAACTGCAGTAACTTCAAACCGGCACTAGCAAACAGACTGAGAAACCAGAGTAAAAGTTTACCCTGCAACCCTTTCCCTTGGTACTAGATGAACGAAAGTCTCTCCACATGCTCGGTTCTGAGAGATAAGTGTGTGTGAAAACCGTCCTTCACCTAGCTTGTTGGGAACACAAAGTTATTTTCAGTTGCAAACTCCACTCCATACATATATATGGGGAGGTACTAGCTTCAACTATGTTTTACAGTGAAAACTGCAGGAACTTCAAACTGGCACTAGTAAACAGACTGAGAATCCAGAGTAATAGTTTCTCCTGCAACCCGTTCCCTTGTTGCTAGAAGAACGAACGTCTCTCCACATGCTCGGTTCTGAGAGATAAGTGTGTGTGAAAGCCGTCCTTCACCTTAACTTCTTGGGAACACTAAGTTTTTTTCAGTTGCAAACTCCACTCCATACATATATATGGGGAGGTACTAGCTCCAACTCTGTTTCAAAGTGAAAACTGCAGTAACTTCAAACCGGCACTAGGAAACAGACAGAGAAACCAGAGTAAAATTTCTCCTGCAACCCGTTCCCTTGGTGCTAGATGAACGAACATCTCTCCACTTGCTCAGTTCTGAGAGATAAGTGTGTGTGGAAGCCGTCCTTCAACTATGTTGTTGGGAACACAAAGTTTTTTTCAGTTGCAAACTCCACTCCATACATATATATGGGGACGTACTAGCTCCAACTCGGTTTTACAGTGAAAACTGCAGGAATTTCAAACCGGCACTAGCAAACAGACTGAGAAACCAGAGTAAAATTTCCCCTGCAACCCGTTCCCTTGGTGCTAGATGAACGAACGTCTCTCCACTTGCTCAGTTCTGAGAGATAAGTGTGTGTGAAAACCGTCCTTCACCTAGCTTGTTGGGAACACAAAGTTTCTTTTCAGTTGCAAACTCCACTCCATACATATATATGGGGAGGTACTAGCTCCAACTCTGTTTTACAGTGAAAACTGCAGGAACTTCAAACCGGCACTAGTAAACAGACTGAGAATCCAGAGTAATAGTTTCCCTGCATCCCGTTCCCTTGGTGCTAGATGAACGAACGTCTCTCCACATGCTCGGTTCTGAGAGATAACTGTGTGTGAAAGCCTTCCTTCACCTAACTTCTTGGGAACACTAAGTTTTTTTCAGTTGCAAACTCCACTCCATACATATATATGGGGAGGTACTAACTCCAACTCGGTTTTACAGTGAAAACTGCAGGAACTTCAAACCGGCACTAGGAAACAGAATGAGAAACCAGAGTAAAAGTTTCTCCTGCAACCCGTTCCCTTGGTGCTAGATGAACGAACGTCTCTCCACTTGCTCAGTTCTGAGAGATAAGGGTGTGTCAAAGTCATCCTTCACCTAGCTTGTTGGGAACACAAAGTTTCTTTTCAGTTGCAAACTCCAGCTCCATAGATATATATGGGGAGGTACTAGCTCCAACTCGGTTTTACAGTGAAAACTGCAGGAACTTCAAACCGGCACTAGGAAACAGACTGAGAAACCAGAGTAAAAATTTCCCCTGCAACCCGTTCCCTTGGTGCTAGATGAACGAACGTATCTCCACATGCTCAGTTCTGAGAGATAAGTGTGTGTGAAAGCCGTTCTTAACCTAGCTTGTTGGGAACACAAAGTTTCTTTTCAGTTACAAACTCAACCATACATATATAGGGGAGGTACAAACTCCAAATCGGTTTTACAGTGAAAACTGCAGGAACTTCAAACCGGCACTAGCAAACAGACTGAGAAACCAGAGTAAAAGTTTCTCCTGCAAACCTTTCCCTTGGTGCTAGATGAACGAACGTATCTCCACATGCTCAGTTCTGAGAGATAAGTGTGTGTGAAAGCCGTTCTTAACCTAGCTTGTTGGGAACACAAAGTTTCTTTTCAGTTGCAAACTCCACTCCATACATATATATGGGGAGGTACTAGTTCCAACTCTGTTTGACAGTGAAAACTGCAGGAACTTCAAACCGGCACTAGGAAACAGACTGAGAAACCAGAGTAAAAGTTTCTCCTGCAACCCGTTCCCTTGGTGCTAGATGAACGAACGTCTCTCCACTTGCTCAGTTCTGAGAGATAAGTGTGTGTGAAAGCCGTCCTTCACCTAGCTTGTTGGGAACACAAAGATTTTTTCAGTTGCAAACTCCACTCCATACATATATATGGGGAGGTACTAGCTCCAACTCGGTTTTACAGTGAAAACTGCAGGAACTTCAAACCGGCACTAGCAAACAGACTGAAAAACCAGAGTAAAAGTTTCTCCTGCAAACCGTTCCCTTGTTGCTAGGTGAACGAACGTCTCTCCACATGCTCAGTTCTGAGAGATATTTGTGTGTGAAAGCCGTCCTTAACCTAGCTTGTTGGGAACACAAAGTTTCTTTTCAGTTACAAACTCAACCATACATATATAGGGGAGGTACAAACTCCAACTCGGTTTTACAGTGAAAACTGCAGGAACTTCAAACCGGCACTAGCAAACAGACTGAGAAACCAGAGTAAAAGTTTCTCCTGCAAACCGTTCCCTTGGTGCTAGATGAACGAACGTCTCTCCACTTGCTCAGTTCTGAGAGATAAGTGTGTGTGGAAGCTGTCCTTCAACTAGCTTGTTGGGAACACAAAGATTCTTTTTAGTTGCAAACTTAACTCCATACATATATATGGGGAGGTACTAGCTCCAACTCGGTTTTACAGTGAAAACTGCAGGAACTTCAAACCGGCACTAGCAAACAGACTGAGAAACCAGAGTAAAAGTTTCCCCTGCAACCCTTTCCCTTGGTGCTAGATGAACGAACGTCTCTGCACATGCTCAGTTCTGAGAGATAATTGTGTGTGAAAGCCGTCCTTCACCTAGCTTGTTGGGAACACAAAGTTTCTTTTCAGTTGCAAACTCCACTCCATACATATATATGGGGAGGTACTAGCTCCAACTATGTTTTACAGTGAAAACTGCAGGAACTTCAAACCGGCACTAGGAAACAGACTGAGAAACCAGAGTAAAAGTTTCTCCTGCAACCCGTTCCCTTTGTGCTAGATGAACGAACGTCTCTCCACATGCTCAGTTCTGAGAGATAAGTGTGTGTGAAAGCCGTCCTTCACCTAGCTTGTTGGGAACACAAAGTTTCTTTTCAGTTGCAAACTCCACTCCATACATATATATGGGGAGGTACTAGCTCCAACTCGGTTTTACAGTGAAAACTGCAGGAACTTCAAACCGGCACTAGGAAACAGACTGAGAAACCAGAGTAAAAGTTTCTCCTGCAAACCCGTTCCCTTTGTGCTAGATGAACGAACGTCTCTCCACATGCTCAGTTCTGAGAGATAAGTGTGTGTGAAAGCCGTCCTTCACCTAGCTTGTTGGGAACACAAAGTTTCTTTTCAGTTGCAAACTCCACTCCATACATATATATGGGGAGGTACTAGCTCCAACTCGGTTTTTACAGTGAAAACTGCAGGAAATTCAAACCGGCACTAGGAAACAGACTGAGAAACCAGAGTAAAATTTCTCCTGCAACCCGTTCCCTTGGTGCTAGATGAACGAACGTCTCTCCACATGCTCAGTTCTGAGAGATAAGTGTGTGTGAAAGCCGTCCTTCACCTAGCTAGTTGGGAACACAAAGTTATTTTCAGTTGCAAACTGCACTCCATACACATATATGGGGAGGTACTAGCTCCAACTCGGTTTTACAGTGAAAACTGCAGGAACTTCAAACCGGCACTAGGAAACAGACTGAGAAACCAGAGTAATAGTTTCTCCTGCAACCCGTTCCCTTGTTGCTAGATGAACGAACGTCTCTCCACATGCTCAGTTCTGAGAGATAAGTGTGTGTGAAAGCCGTCCTTCACCTAGCTTGTTGGGAACACAAAGTTTCTTTTCAGTTGCAAACTCCACTCCATACATATATATGGGGAGGTACTAGCTCCAACTCGGTTTTACAGTGAAAACTGCAGGAACTTCAAACCGGCACTAGGAAACAGACTGAGAAACCAGAGTAAAAGTTTCTCCTGCAACCCGTTCCCTTTGTGCTAGATGAACGAACGTCTCTCCACATGCTCAGTTCTGAGAGATAAGTGTGTGTGAAAGCCGTCCTTCACCTAGCTTGTTGGGAACACAAAGTTTCTTTTCAGTTGCAAACTCCACTCCATACATATATATGGGGAGGTACTAGCTCCAACTCGGTTTTACAGTGAAAACTGCAGGAACTTCAAACCGGCACTAGGAAACAGACTGAGAAACCAGAGTAAAAGTTTCTCCTGCAACCCGTTCCCTTGGTGCTAGATGAACGAACGTCTCTCCACATGCTCAGTTCTGAGAGATAAGTGTGTGTGAAAGCCGTCCTTCACCTAGCTTGTTGGGAACACAAAGTTTCTTTTCAGTTGCAAACTCCACTCCATACATATATATGGGGAGGTACTAGCTCCAACTCGGTTTTACAGTGAAAACTGCAGGAACTTCAAACCGGCACTAGGAAACAGACTGAGAAACCAGAGTAAAAGTTTCTCCTGCAACCCGTTCCCTTTGTGCTAGATGAACGAACGTCTCTCCACATGCTCAGTTCTGAGAGATAAGTGTGTGTGAAAGCCGTCCTTCACCTAGCTTGTTGGGAACACAAAGTTTCTTTTCAGTTGCAAACTCCACTCCATACATATATATGGGGAGGTACTAGCTCCAACTCGGTTTTACAGTGAAAACTGCAGGAACTTCAAACCGGCACTAGGAAACAGACTGAGAAACCAGAGTAAAAGTTTCTCCTGCAACCCGTTCCCTTTGTGCTAGATGAACGAACGTCTCTCCACATGCTCAGTTCTGAGAGATAAGTGTGTGTGAAAGCCGTCCTTCACCTAGCTTGTTGGGAACACAAAGTTTCTTTTCAGTTGCAAACTCCACTCCATACATATATATGGGGAGGTACTAGCTCCAACTCGGTTTTACAGTGAAAACTGCAGGAACTTCAAACCGGCACTAGGAAACAGACTGAGAAACCAGAGTAAAAGTTTCTCCTGCAACCCGTTCCCTTGGTGCTAGATGAACGAACGTCTCTCCACATGCTCAGTTCTGAGAGATAAGTGTGTGTGAAAGCCGTCCTTCACCTAGCTTGTTGGGAACACAAAGTTTCTTTTCAGTTGCAAACTCCACTCCATACATATATATGGGGAGGTACTAGCTCCAACTCGGTTTTACAGTGAAAACTGCAGGAACTTCAAACCGGCACTAGGAAACAGACTGAGAAACCAGAGTAAAAGTTTCTCCTGCAACCCGTTCCCTTGGTGCTAGATGAACGAACGTCTCTCCACATGCTCAGTTCTGAGAGATAAGTGTGTGTGAAAGCCGTCCTTCACCTAGCTTGTTGGGAACACAAAGTTTCTTTTCAGTTGCAAACTCCACTCCATACATATATATGGGGAGGTACAAGCTCCAACTCGGTTTTACAGTGAAAACTGCAGGAACTTCAAACCGGCACTAGGAAACAGACTGAGAAACCAGAGTAAAAGTTTCTCCTGCAACCCGTTCCCTTGTGCTAGATGAACGAACGTCTCTCCACATGCTCAGTTCTGAGAGATAAGTGTGTGTGAAAGCCGTCCTTCACCTAGCTTGTTGGGAACACAAAGTTTCTTTTCAGTTGCAAACTCCACTCCATACATATATATGGGGAGGTACTAGCTCCAACTCGGTTTTACAGTGAAAACTGCAGGAACTTCAAACCGGCACTAGGAAACAGACTGAGAAACCAGAGTAAAAGTTTCTCCTGCAAACCGTTCCCTTTGTGCTAGATGAACGAACGTCTCTCCACATGCTCAGTTCTGAGAGATAAGTGTGTGTGAAAGCCGTCCTTCACCTAGCTTGTTGGGAACACAAAGTTTCTTTTCAGTTGCAAACTCCACTCCATACATATATATGGGGAGGTACTAGCTCCAACTCGGTTTTACAGTGAAAACTGCAGGAACTTCAAACCGGCACTAGGAAACAGACTGAGAAACCAGAGTAAAAGTTTCTCCTGCAACCCGTTCCCTTTGTGCTAGATGAACGAACGTCTCTCCACATGCTCAGTTCTGAGAGATAAGTGTGTGTGAAAGCCGTCCTTCACCTAGCTTGTTGGGAACACAAAGTTTCTTTTCAGTTGCAAACTCCACTCCATACATATATATGGGGAGGTACTAGCTCCAACTCGGTTTTACAGTGAAAACTGCAGGAACTTCAAACCGGCACTAGGAAACAGACTGAGAAACCAGAGTAAAAGTTTCTCCTGCAACCCGTTCCCTTTGTGCTAGATGAACGAACGTCTCTCCACATGCTCAGTTCTGAGAGATAAGTGTGTGTGAAAGCCGTCCTTCACCTAGCTTGTTGGGAACACAAAGTTTCTTTTCAGTTGCAAACTCCACTCCATACATATATATGGGGAGGTACTAGCTCCAACTCGGTTTTACAGTGAAAACTGCAGGAACTTCAAACCGGCACTAGGAAACAGACTGAGAAACCAGAGTAAAAGTTTCTCCTGCAAACCGTTCCCTTGTGCTAGATGAACGAACGTCTCTCCACATGCTCAGTTCTGAGAGATAAGTGTGTGTGAAAGCCGTCCTTCACCTAGCTTGTTGGGAACACAAAGTTTCTTTTCAGTTGCAAACTCCACTCCATACATATATATGGGGAGGTACTAGCTCCAACTCGGTTTTACAGTGAAAACTGCAGGAACTTCAAACCGGCACTAGGAAACAGACTGAGAAACCAGAGTAAAAGTTTCTCCTGCAACCCGTTCCCTTTGTGCTAGATGAACGAACGTCTCTCCACATGCTCAGTTCTGAGAGATAAGTGTGTGTGAAAGCCGTCCTTCACCTAGCTTGTTGGGAACACAAAGTTTCTTTTCAGTTGCAAACTCCACTCCATACATATATATGGGGAGGTACTAGCTCCAACTCGGTTTTACAGTGAAAACTGCAGGAACTTCAAACCGGCACTAGGAAACAGACTGAGAAACCAGAGTAAAAGTTTCTCCTGCAACCCGTTCCCTTTGTGCTAGATGAACGAACGTCTCTCCACATGCTCAGTTCTGAGAGATAAGTGTGTGTGAAAGCCGTCCTTCACCTAGCTTGTTGGGAACACAAAGTTTCTTTTCAGTTGCAAACTCCACTCCATACATATATATGGGGAGGTACTAGCTCCAACTCGGTTTTACAGTGAAAACTGCAGGAACTTCAAACCGGCACTAGGAAACAGACTGAGAAACCAGAGTAAAAGTTTCTCCTGCAACCCGTTCCCTTTGTGCTAGATGAACGAACGTCTCTCCACATGCTCAGTTCTGAGAGATAAGTGTGTGTGAAAGCCGTCCTTCACCTAGCTTGTTGGGAACACAAAGTTTCTTTTCAGTTGCAAACTCCACTCCATACATATATATGGGGAGGTACTAGCTCCAACTCGGTTTTACAGTGAAAACTGCAGGAACTTCAAACCGGCACTAGGAAACAGACTGAGAAACCAGAGTAAAAGTTTCTCCTGCAACCCGTTCCCTTGTGCTAGATGAACGAACGTCTCTCCACATGCTCAGTTCTGAGAGATAAGTGTGTGTGAAAGCCGTCCTTCACCTAGCTTGTTGGGAACACAAAGTTTCTTTTCAGTTGCAAACTCCACTCCATACATATATATGGGGAGGTACTAGCTCCAACTCGGTTTTACAGTGAAAACTGCAGGAACTTCAAACCGGCACTAGGAAACAGACTGAGAAACCAGAGTAAAAGTTTCTCCTGCAACCCGTTCCCTTGGTGCTAGATGAACGAACGTCTCTCCACATGCTCAGTTCTGAGAGATAAGTGTGTGTGAAAGCCGTCCTTCACCTAGCTTGTTGGGAACACAAAGTTTCTTTTCAGTTGCAAACTCCACTCCATACATATATATGGGGAGGTACTAGCTCCAACTCGGTTTTACAGTGAAAACTGCAGGAACTTCAAACCGGCACTAGGAAACAGACTGAGAAACCAGAGTAAAAGTTTCTCCTGCAACCCGTTCCCTTTGGTGCTAGATGAACGAACGTCTCTCCACATGCTCAGTTCTGAGAGATAAGTGTGTGTGAAAGCCGTCCTTCACCTAGCTTGTTGGGAACACAAAGTTTCTTTTCAGTTGCAAACTCCACTCCATACATATATATGGGGAGGTACTAGCTCCAACTCGGTTTTACAGTGAAAACTGCAGGAACTTCAAACCGGCACTAGGAAACAGACTGAGAAACCAGAGTAAAAGTTTCTCCTGCAACCCGTTCCCTTGGTGCTAGATGAACGAACGTCTCTCCACATGCTCAGTTCTGAGAGATAAGTGTGTGTGAAAGCCGTCCTTCACCTAGCTTGTTGGGAACACAAAGTTTCTTTTCAGTTGCAAACTCCACTCCATACATATATATGGGGAGGTACTAGCTCCAACTCGGTTTTACAGTGAAAACTGCAGGAACTTCAAACCGGCACTAGGAAACAGACTGAGAAACCAGAGTAAAAGTTTCTCCTGCAACCCGTTCCCTTGTGCTAGATGAACGAACGTCTCTCCACATGCTCAGTTCTGAGAGATAAGTGTGTGTGAAAGCCGTCCTTCACCTAGCTTGTTGGGAACACAAAGTTTCTTTTCAGTTGCAAACTCCACTCCATACATATATATGGGGAGGTACTAGCTCCAACTCGGTTTTACAGTGAAAACTGCAGGAACTTCAAACCGGCACTAGGAAACAGACTGAGAAACCAGAGTAAAAGTTTCTCCTGCAACCCGTTCCCTTTGTGCTAGATGAACGAACGTCTCTCCACATGCTCAGTTCTGAGAGATAAGTGTGTGTGAAAGCCGTCCTTCACCTAGCTTGTTGGGAACACAAAGTTTCTTTTCAGTTGCAAACTCCACTCCATACATATATATGGGGAGGTACTAGCTCCAACTCGGTTTTACAGTGAAAACTGCAGGAACTTCAAACCGGCACTAGGAAACAGACTGAGAAACCAGAGTAAAAGTTTCTCCTGCAACCCGTTCCCTTTGTGCTAGATGAACGAACGTCTCTCCACATGCTCAGTTCTGAGAGATAAGTGTGTGTGAAAGCCGTCCTTCACCTAGCTTGTTGGGAACACAAAGTTTCTTTTCAGTTGCAAACTCCACTCCATACATATATATGGGGAGGTACTAGCTCCAACTCGGTTTTACAGTGAAAACTGCAGGAACTTCAAACCGGCACTAGGAAACAGACTGAGAAACCAGAGTAAAAGTTTCTCCTGCAACCCGTTCCCTTGTGCTAGATGAACGAACGTCTCTCCACATGCTCAGTTCTGAGAGATAAGTGTGTGTGAAAGCCGTCCTTCACCTAGCTTGTTGGGAACACAAAGTTTCTTTTCAGTTGCAAACTCCACTCCATACATATATATGGGGAGGTACTAGCTCCAACTCGGTTTTACAGTGAAAACTGCAGGAACTTCAAACCGGCACTAGGAAACAGACTGAGAAACCAGAGTAAAAGTTTCTCCTGCAACCCGTTCCCTTTGTGCTAGATGAACGAACGTCTCTCCACATGCTCAGTTCTGAGAGATAAGTGTGTGTGAAAGCCGTCCTTCACCTAGCTTGTTGGGAACACAAAGTTTCTTTTCAGTTGCAAACTCCACTCCATACATATATATGGGGAGGTACTAGCTCCAACTCGGTTTTACAGTGAAAACTGCAGGAACTTCAAACCGGCACTAGGAAACAGACTGAGAAACCAGAGTAAAAGTTTCTCCTGCAACCCGTTCCCTTGGTGCTAGATGAACGAACGTCTCTCCACATGCTCAGTTCTGAGAGATAAGTGTGTGTGAAAGCCGTCCTTCACCTAGCTTGTTGGGAACACAAAGTTTCTTTTCAGTTGCAAACTCCACTCCATACATATATATGGGGAGGTACTAGCTCCAACTCGGTTTTACAGTGAAAACTGCAGGAACTTCAAACCGGCACTAGGAAACAGACTGAGAAACCAGAGTAAAAGTTTCTCCTGCAACCCGTTCCCTTGGTGCTAGATGAACGAACGTCTCTCCACATGCTCAGTTCTGAGAGATAAGTGTGTGTGAAAGCCGTCCTTCACCTAGCTTGTTGGGAACACAAAGTTTCTTTTCAGTTGCAAACTCCACTCCATACATATATATGGGGAGGTACTAGCTCCAACTCGGTTTTACAGTGAAAACTGCAGGAACTTCAAACCGGCACTAGGAAACAGACTGAGAAACCAGAGTAAAAGTTTCTCCTGCAACCCGTTCCCTTGTGCTAGATGAACGAACGTCTCTCCACATGCTCAGTTCTGAGAGATAAGTGTGTGTGAAAGCCGTCCTTCACCTAGCTTGTTGGGAACACAAAGTTTCTTTTCAGTTGCAAACTCCACTCCATACATATATATGGGGAGGTACTAGCTCCAACTCGGTTTTACAGTGAAAACTGCAGGAACTTCAAACCGGCACTAGGAAACAGACTGAGAAACCAGAGTAAAAGTTTCTCCTGCAAACCGTTCCCTTGGTGCTAGATGAACGAACGTCTCTCCACATGCTCAGTTCTGAGAGATAAGTGTGTGTGAAAGCCGTCCTTCACCTAGCTTGTTGGGAACACAAAGTTTCTTTTCAGTTGCAAACTCCACTCCATACATATATATGGGGAGGTACTAGCTCCAACTCGGTTTTACAGTGAAAACTGCAGGAACTTCAAACCGGCACTAGGAAACAGACTGAGAAACCAGAGTAAAAGTTTCTCCTGCAACCCGTTCCCTTTGTGCTAGATGAACGAACGTCTCTCCACATGCTCAGTTCTGAGAGATAAGTGTGTGTGAAAGCCGTCCTTCACCTAGCTTGTTGGGAACACAAAGTTTCTTTTCAGTTGCAAACTCCACTCCATACATATATATGGGGAGGTACTAGCTCCAACTCGGTTTTACAGTGAAAACTGCAGGAACTTCAAACCGGCACTAGGAAACAGACTGAGAAACCAGAGTAAAAGTTTCTCCTGCAACCCGTTCCCTTGTGCTAGATGAACGAACGTCTCTCCACATGCTCAGTTCTGAGAGATAAGTGTGTGTGAAAGCCGTCCTTCACCTAGCTTGTTGGGAACACAAAGTTTCTTTTCAGTTGCAAACTCCACTCCATACATATATATGGGGAGGTACTAGCTCCAACTCGGTTTTACAGTGAAAACTGCAGGAACTTCAAACCGGCACTAGGAAACAGACTGAGAAACCAGAGTAAAAGTTTCTCCTGCAACCCGTTCCCTTGGTGCTAGATGAACGAACGTCTCTCCACATGCTCAGTTCTGAGAGATAAGTGTGTGTGAAAGCCGTCCTTCACCTAGCTTGTTGGGAACACAAAGTTTCTTTTCAGTTGCAAACTCCACTCCATACATATATATGGGGAGGTACTAGCTCCAACTCGGTTTTACAGTGAAAACTGCAGGAACTTCAAACCGGCACTAGGAAACAGACTGAGAAACCAGAGTAAAAGTTTCTCCTGCAACCCGTTCCCTTGGTGCTAGATGAACGAACGTCTCTCCACATGCTCAGTTCTGAGAGATAAGTGTGTGTGAAAGCCGTCCTTCACCTAGCTTGTTGGGAACACAAAGTTTCTTTTCAGTTGCAAACTCCACTCCATACATATATATGGGGAGGTACTAGCTCCAACTCGGTTTTACAGTGAAAACTGCAGGAACTTCAAACCGGCACTAGGAAACAGACTGAGAAACCAGAGTAAAAGTTTCTCCTGCAACCCGTTCCCTTGTGCTAGATGAACGAACGTCTCTCCACATGCTCAGTTCTGAGAGATAAGTGTGTGTGAAAGCCGTCCTTCACCTAGCTTGTTGGGAACACAAAGTTTCTTTTCAGTTGCAAACTCCACTCCATACATATATATGGGGAGGTACTAGCTCCAACTCGGTTTTACAGTGAAAACTGCAGGAACTTCAAACCGGCACTAGGAAACAGACTGAGAAACCAGAGTAAAAGTTTCTCCTGCAACCCGTTCCCTTGGTGCTAGATGAACGAACGTCTCTCCACATGCTCAGTTCTGAGAGATAAGTGTGTGTGAAAGCCGTCCTTCACCTAGCTTGTTGGGAACACAAAGTTTCTTTTCAGTTGCAAACTCCACTCCATACATATATATGGGGAGGTACTAGCTCCAACTCGGTTTTACAGTGAAAACTGCAGGAACTTCAAACCGGCACTAGGAAACAGACTGAGAAACCAGAGTAAAAGTTTCTCCTGCAACCCGTTCCCTTGGTGCTAGATGAACGAACGTCTCTCCACATGCTCAGTTCTGAGAGATAAGTGTGTGTGAAAGCCGTCCTTCACCTAGCTTGTTGGGAACACAAAGTTTCTTTTCAGTTGCAAACTCCACTCCATACATATATATGGGGAGGTACTAGCTCCAACTCGGTTTTACAGTGAAAACTGCAGGAACTTCAAACCGGCACTAGGAAACAGACTGAGAAACCAGAGTAAAAGTTTCTCCTGCAACCCGTTCCCTTTGTGCTAGATGAACGAACGTCTCTCCACATGCTCAGTTCTGAGAGATAAGTGTGTGTGAAAGCCGTCCTTCACCTAGCTTGTTGGGAACACAAAGTTTCTTTTCAGTTGCAAACTCCACTCCATACATATATATGGGGAGGTACTAGCTCCAACTCGGTTTTACAGTGAAAACTGCAGGAACTTCAAACCGGCACTAGGAAACAGACTGAGAAACCAGAGTAAAAGTTTCTCCTGCAACCCGTTCCCTTGGTGCTAGATGAACGAACGTCTCTCCACATGCTCAGTTCTGAGAGATAAGTGTGTGTGAAAGCCGTCCTTCACCTAGCTTGTTGGGAACACAAAGTTTCTTTTCAGTTGCAAACTCCACTCCATACATATATATGGGGAGGTACTAGCTCCAACTCGGTTTTACAGTGAAAACTGCAGGAACTTCAAACCGGCACTAGGAAACAGACTGAGAAACCAGAGTAAAAGTTTCTCCTGCAACCCGTTCCCTTGTGCTAGATGAACGAACGTCTCTCCACATGCTCAGTTCTGAGAGATAAGTGTGTGTGAAAGCCGTCCTTCACCTAGCTTGTTGGGAACACAAAGTTTCTTTTCAGTTGCAAACTCCACTCCATACATATATATGGGGAGGTACTAGCTCCAACTCGGTTTTACAGTGAAAACTGCAGGAACTTCAAACCGGCACTAGGAAACAGACTGAGAAACCAGAGTAAAAGTTTCTCCTGCAACCCGTTCCCTTGGTGCTAGATGAACGAACGTCTCTCCACATGCTCAGTTCTGAGAGATAAGTGTGTGTGAAAGCCGTCCTTCACCTAGCTTGTTGGGAACACAAAGTTTCTTTTCAGTTGCAAACTCCACTCCATACATATATATGGGGAGGTACTAGCTCCAACTCGGTTTTACAGTGAAAACTGCAGGAACTTCAAACCGGCACTAGGAAACAGACTGAGAAACCAGAGTAAAAGTTTCTCCTGCAACCCGTTCCCTTGGTGCTAGATGAACGAACGTCTCTCCACATGCTCAGTTCTGAGAGATAAGTGTGTGTGAAAGCCGTCCTTCACCTAGCTTGTTGGGAACACAAAGTTTCTTTTCAGTTGCAAACTCCACTCCATACATATATATGGGGAGGTACTAGCTCCAACTCGGTTTTACAGTGAAAACTGCAGGAACTTCAAACCGGCACTAGGAAACAGACTGAGAAACCAGAGTAAAAGTTTCTCCTGCAACCCGTTCCCTTTGTGCTAGATGAACGAACGTCTCTCCACATGCTCAGTTCTGAGAGATAAGTGTGTGTGAAAGCCGTCCTTCACCTAGCTTGTTGGGAACACAAAGTTTCTTTTCAGTTGCAAACTCCACTCCATACATATATATGGGGAGGTACTAGCTCCAACTCGGTTTTACAGTGAAAACTGCAGGAACTTCAAACCGGCACTAGGAAACAGACTGAGAAACCAGAGTAAAAGTTTCTCCTGCAACCCGTTCCCTTTGTGCTAGATGAACGAACGTCTCTCCACATGCTCAGTTCTGAGAGATAAGTGTGTGTGAAAGCCGTCCTTCACCTAGCTTGTTGGGAACACAAAGTTTCTTTTCAGTTGCAAACTCCACTCCATACATATATATGGGGAGGTACTAGCTCCAACTCGGTTTTACAGTGAAAACTGCAGGAACTTCAAACCGGCACTAGGAAACAGACTGAGAAACCAGAGTAAAAGTTTCTCCTGCAAACCGTTCCCTTGGTGCTAGATGAACGAACGTCTCTCCACATGCTCAGTTCTGAGAGATAAGTGTGTGTGAAAGCCGTCCTTCACCTAGCTTGTTGGGAACACAAAGTTTCTTTTCAGTTGCAAACTCCACTCCATACATATATATGGGGAGGTACTAGCTCCAACTCGGTTTTACAGTGAAAACTGCAGGAACTTCAAACCGGCACTAGGAAACAGACTGAGAAACCAGAGTAAAAGTTTCTCCTGCAACCCGTTCCCTTGGTGCTAGATGAACGAACGTCTCTCCACATGCTCAGTTCTGAGAGATAAGTGTGTGTGAAAGCCGTCCTTCACCTAGCTTGTTGGGAACACAAAGTTTCTTTTCAGTTGCAAACTCCACTCCATACATATATATGGGGAGGTACTAGCTCCAACTCGGTTTTACAGTGAAAACTGCAGGAACTTCAAACCGGCACTAGGAAACAGACTGAGAAACCAGAGTAAAAGTTTCTCCTGCAACCCGTTCCCTTTGTGCTAGATGAACGAACGTCTCTCCACATGCTCAGTTCTGAGAGATAAGTGTGTGTGAAAGCCGTCCTTCACCTAGCTTGTTGGGAACACAAAGTTTCTTTTCAGTTGCAAACTCCACTCCATACATATATATGGGGAGGTACTAGCTCCAACTCGGTTTTACAGTGAAAACTGCAGGAACTTCAAACCGGCACTAGGAAACAGACTGAGAAACCAGAGTAAAGTTTCTCCTGCAACCCGTTCCCTTGGTGCTAGATGAACGAACGTCTCTCCACATGCTCAGTTCTGAGAGATAAGTGTGTGTGAAAGCCGTCCTTCACCTAGCTTGTTGGGAACACAAAGTTTCTTTTCAGTTGCAAACTCCACTCCATACATATATATGGGGAGGTACTAGCTCCAACTCGGTTTTACAGTGAAAACTGCAGGAACTTCAAACCGGCACTAGGAAACAGACTGAGAAACCAGAGTAAAAGTTTCTCCTGCAACCCGTTCCCTTGGTGCTAGATGAACGAACGTCTCTCCACATGCTCAGTTCTGAGAGATAAGTGTGTGTGAAAGCCGTCCTTCACCTAGCTTGTTGGGAACACAAAGTTTCTTTTCAGTTGCAAACTCCACTCCATACATATATATGGGGAGGTACTAGCTCCAACTCGGTTTTACAGTGAAAACTGCAGGAACTTCAAACCGGCACTAGGAAACAGACTGAGAAACCAGAGTAAAAGTTTCTCCTGCAACCCGTTCCCTTGTGCTAGATGAACGAACGTCTCTCCACATGCTCAGTTCTGAGAGATAAGTGTGTGTGAAAGCCGTCCTTCACCTAGCTTGTTGGGAACACAAAGTTTCTTTTCAGTTGCAAACTCCACTCCATACATATATATGGGGAGGTACTAGCTCCAACTCGGTTTTACAGTGAAAACTGCAGGAACTTCAAACCGGCACTAGGAAACAGACTGAGAAACCAGAGTAAAAGTTTCTCCTGCAACCCGTTCCCTTGGTGCTAGATGAACGAACGTCTCTCCACATGCTCAGTTCTGAGAGATAAGTGTGTGTGAAAGCCGTCCTTCACCTAGCTTGTTGGGAACACAAAGTTTCTTTTCAGTTGCAAACTCCACTCCATACATATATATGGGGAGGTACTAGCTCCAACTCGGTTTTACAGTGAAAACTGCAGGAACTTCAAACCGGCACTAGGAAACAGACTGAGAAACCAGAGTAAAAGTTTCTCCTGCAACCCGTTCCCTTGGTGCTAGATGAACGAACGTCTCTCCACATGCTCAGTTCTGAGAGATAAGTGTGTGTGAAAGCCGTCCTTCACCTAGCTTGTTGGGAACACAAAGTTTCTTTTCAGTTGCAAACTCCACTCCATACATATATATGGGGAGGTACTAGCTCCAACTCGGTTTTACAGTGAAAACTGCAGGAACTTCAAACCGGCACTAGGAAACAGACTGAGAAACCAGAGTAAAAGTTTCTCCTGCAACCCGTTCCCTTTGTGCTAGATGAACGAACGTCTCTCCACATGCTCAGTTCTGAGAGATAAGTGTGTGTGAAAGCCGTCCTTCACCTAGCTTGTTGGGAACACAAAGTTTCTTTTCAGTTGCAAACTCCACTCCATACATATATATGGGGAGGTACTAGCTCCAACTCGGTTTTACAGTGAAAACTGCAGGAACTTCAAACCGGCACTAGGAAACAGACTGAGAAACCAGAGTAAAAGTTTCTCCTGCAACCCGTTCCCTTGGTGCTAGATGAACGAACGTCTCTCCACATGCTCAGTTCTGAGAGATAAGTGTGTGTGAAAGCCGTCCTTCACCTAGCTTGTTGGGAACACAAAGTTTCTTTTCAGTTGCAAACTCCACTCCATACATATATATGGGGAGGTACTAGCTCCAACTCGGTTTTACAGTGAAAACTGCAGGAACTTCAAACCGGCACTAGGAAACAGACTGAGAAACCAGAGTAAAAGTTTCTCCTGCAACCCGTTCCCTTTGTGCTAGATGAACGAACGTCTCTCCACATGCTCAGTTCTGAGAGATAAGTGTGTGTGAAAGCCGTCCTTCACCTAGCTTGTTGGGAACACAAAGTTTCTTTTCAGTTGCAAACTCCACTCCATACATATATATGGGGAGGTACTAGCTCCAACTCGGTTTTACAGTGAAAACTGCAGGAACTTCAAACCGGCACTAGGAAACAGACTGAGAAACCAGAGTAAAAGTTTCTCCTGCAACCCGTTCCCTTTGTGCTAGATGAACGAACGTCTCTCCACATGCTCAGTTCTGAGAGATAAGTGTGTGTGAAAGCCGTCCTTCACCTAGCTTGTTGGGAACACAAAGTTTCTTTTCAGTTGCAAACTCCACTCCATACATATATATGGGGAGGTACTAGCTCCAACTCGGTTTTACAGTGAAAACTGCAGGAACTTCAAACCGGCACTAGGAAACAGACTGAGAAACCAGAGTAAAAGTTTCTCCTGCAACCCGTTCCCTTGGTGCTAGATGAACGAACGTCTCTCCACATGCTCAGTTCTGAGAGATAAGTGTGTGTGAAAGCCGTCCTTCACCTAGCTTGTTGGGAACACAAAGTTTCTTTTCAGTTGCAAACTCCACTCCATACATATATATGGGGAGGTACTAGCTCCAACTCGGTTTTACAGTGAAAACTGCAGGAACTTCAAACCGGCACTAGGAAACAGACTGAGAAACCAGAGTAAAAGTTTCTCCTGCAACCCGTTCCCTTTGTGCTAGATGAACGAACGTCTCTCCACATGCTCAGTTCTGAGAGATAAGTGTGTGTGAAAGCCGTCCTTCACCTAGCTTGTTGGGAACACAAAGTTTCTTTTCAGTTGCAAACTCCACTCCATACATATATATGGGGAGGTACTAGCTCCAACTCGGTTTTACAGTGAAAACTGCAGGAACTTCAAACCGGCACTAGGAAACAGACTGAGAAACCAGAGTAAAAGTTTCTCCTGCAACCCGTTCCCTTGGTGCTAGATGAACGAACGTCTCTCCACATGCTCAGTTCTGAGAGATAAGTGTGTGTGAAAGCCGTCCTTCACCTAGCTTGTTGGGAACACAAAGTTTCTTTTCAGTTGCAAACTCCACTCCATACATATATATGGGGAGGTACTAGCTCCAACTCGGTTTTACAGTGAAAACTGCAGGAACTTCAAACCGGCACTAGGAAACAGACTGAGAAACCAGAGTAAAAGTTTCTCCTGCAACCCGTTCCCTTGGTGCTAGATGAACGAACGTCTCTCCACATGCTCAGTTCTGAGAGATAAGTGTGTGTGAAAGCCGTCCTTCACCTAGCTTGTTGGGAACACAAAGTTTCTTTTCAGTTGCAAACTCCACTCCATACATATATATGGGGAGGTACTAGCTCCAACTCGGTTTTACAGTGAAAACTGCAGGAACTTCAAACCGGCACTAGGAAACAGACTGAGAAACCAGAGTAAAAGTTTCTCCTGCAACCCGTTCCCTTGGTGCTAGATGAACGAACGTCTCTCCACATGCTCAGTTCTGAGAGATAAGTGTGTGTGAAAGCCGTCCTTCACCTAGCTTGTTGGGAACACAAAGTTTCTTTTCAGTTGCAAACTCCACTCCATACATATATATGGGGAGGTACTAGCTCCAACTCGGTTTTACAGTGAAAACTGCAGGAACTTCAAACCGGCACTAGGAAACAGACTGAGAAACCAGAGTAAAAGTTTCTCCTGCAACCCGTTCCCTTGGTGCTAGATGAACGAACGTCTCTCCACATGCTCAGTTCTGAGAGATAAGTGTGTGTGAAAGCCGTCCTTCACCTAGCTTGTTGGGAACACAAAGTTTCTTTTCAGTTGCAAACTCCACTCCATACATATATATGGGGAGGTACTAGCTCCAACTCGGTTTTACAGTGAAAACTGCAGGAACTTCAAACCGGCACTAGGAAACAGACTGAGAAACCAGAGTAAAAGTTTCTCCTGCAAACCGTTCCCTTTGTGCTAGATGAACGAACGTCTCTCCACATGCTCAGTTCTGAGAGATAAGTGTGTGTGAAAGCCGTCCTTCACCTAGCTTGTTGGGAACACAAAGTTTCTTTTCAGTTGCAAACTCCACTCCATACATATATATGGGGAGGTACTAGCTCCAACTCGGTTTTACAGTGAAAACTGCAGGAACTTCAAACCGGCACTAGGAAACAGACTGAGAAACCAGAGTAAAAGTTTCTCCTGCAACCCGTTCCCTTGTGCTAGATGAACGAACGTCTCTCCACATGCTCAGTTCTGAGAGATAAGTGTGTGTGAAAGCCGTCCTTCACCTAGCTTGTTGGGAACACAAAGTTTCTTTTCAGTTGCAAACTCCACTCCATACATATATATGGGGAGGTACTAGCTCCAACTCGGTTTTACAGTGAAAACTGCAGGAACTTCAAACCGGCACTAGGAAACAGACTGAGAAACCAGAGTAAAAGTTTCTCCTGCAACCCGTTCCCTTGGTGCTAGATGAACGAACGTCTCTCCACATGCTCAGTTCTGAGAGATAAGTGTGTGTGAAAGCCGTCCTTCACCTAGCTTGTTGGGAACACAAAGTTTCTTTTCAGTTGCAAACTCCACTCCATACATATATATGGGGAGGTACTAGCTCCAACTCGGTTTTACAGTGAAAACTGCAGGAACTTCAAACCGGCACTAGGAAACAGACTGAGAAACCAGAGTAAAAGTTTCTCCTGCAACCCGTTCCCTTGGTGCTAGATGAACGAACGTCTCTCCACATGCTCAGTTCTGAGAGATAAGTGTGTGTGAAAGCCGTCCTTCACCTAGCTTGTTGGGAACACAAAGTTTCTTTTCAGTTGCAAACTCCACTCCATACATATATATGGGGAGGTACTAGCTCCAACTCGGTTTTACAGTGAAAACTGCAGGAACTTCAAACCGGCACTAGGAAACAGACAGAGAAATCAGAGTTAAAGTTTCTCCTAAAACCCGTTCCCTTGGTGCTAGATGAACGAACGTCTCTCCGCATGCTCAGTTCTGAGAGATAAGTGTGTGTGAAAGCCGTCCTTCACCTAGCTTGTTGGGAACACAAAGTTTCTTTTCAGTTGCAAACTCCACTCCATACATATATATGGGGAGGTACTAGCTCCAACTCGGTTTTACAGTGAAAACTGCAGGAACTTCAAACCGGCACTAGGAAACAGACTGAGAAACCAGAGTAAAAGTTTCTCCTGCAACCCGTTCCCTTGGTGCTAGATGAACGAACGTCTCTCCACATGCTCAGTTCTGAGAGATAAGTGTGTGTGAAAGCCGTCCTTCACCTAGCTTGTTGGGAACACAAAGTTTCTTTTCAGTTGCAAACTCCACTCCATACATATATATGGGGAGGTACTAGCTCCAACTCGGTTTTACAGTGAAAACTGCAGGAACTTCAAACCGGCACTAGGAAACAGACTGAGAAACCAGAGTAAAAGTTTCTCCTGCAACCCGTTCCCTTGGTGCTAGATGAACGAACGTCTCTCCACATGCTCAGTTCTGAGAGATAAGTGTGTGTGAAAGCCGTCCTTCACCTAGCTTGTTGGGAACACAAAGTTTCTTTTCAGTTGCAAACTCCACTCCATACATATATATGGGGAGGTACTAGCTCCAACTCGGTTTTACAGTGAAAACTGCAGGAACTTCAAACCGGCACTAGGAAACAGACTGAGAAACCAGAGTAAAAGTTTCTCCTGCAACCCGTTCCCTTGTGCTAGATGAACGAACGTCTCTCCACATGCTCAGTTCTGAGAGATAAGTGTGTGTGAAAGCCGTCCTTCACCTAGCTTGTTGGGAACACAAAGTTTCTTTTCAGTTGCAAACTCCACTCCATACATATATATGGGGAGGTACTAGCTCCAACTCGGTTTTACAGTGAAAACTGCAGGAACTTCAAACCGGCACTAGGAAACAGACTGAGAAACCAGAGTAAAAGTTTCTCCTGCAACCCGTTCCCTTTGTGCTAGATGAACGAACGTCTCTCCACATGCTCAGTTCTGAGAGATAAGTGTGTGTGAAAGCCGTCCTTCACCTAGCTTGTTGGGAACACAAAGTTTCTTTTCAGTTGCAAACTCCACTCCATACATATATATGGGGAGGTACTAGCTCCAACTCGGTTTTACAGTGAAAACTGCAGGAACTTCAAACCGGCACTAGGAAACAGACTGAGAAACCAGAGTAAAAGTTTCTCCTGCAACCCGTTCCCTTGGTGCTAGATGAACGAACGTCTCTCCACATGCTCAGTTCTGAGAGATAAGTGTGTGTGAAAGCCGTCCTTCACCTAGCTTGTTGGGAACACAAAGTTTCTTTTCAGTTGCAAACTCCACTCCATACATATATATGGGGAGGTACTAGCTCCAACTCGGTTTTACAGTGAAAACTGCAGGAACTTCAAACCGGCACTAGGAAACAGACTGAGAAACCAGAGTAAAAGTTTCTCCTGCAACCCGTTCCCTTGGTGCTAGATGAACGAACGTCTCTCCACATGCTCAGTTCTGAGAGATAAGTGTGTGTGAAAGCCGTCCTTCACCTAGCTTGTTGGGAACACAAAGTTTCTTTTCAGTTGCAAACTCCACTCCATACATATATATGGGGAGGTACTAGCTCCAACTCGGTTTTACAGTGAAAACTGCAGGAACTTCAAACCGGCACTAGGAAACAGACTGAGAAACCAGAGTAAAAGTTTCTCCTGCAACCCGTTCCCTTGGTGCTAGATGAACGAACGTCTCTCCACATGCTCAGTTCTGAGAGATAAGTGTGTGTGAAAGCCGTCCTTCACCTAGCTTGTTGGGAACACAAAGTTTCTTTTCAGTTGCAAACTCCACTCCATACATATATATGGGGAGGTACTAGCTCCAACTCGGTTTTACAGTGAAAACTGCAGGAACTTCAAACCGGCACTAGGAAACAGACTGAGAAACCAGAGTAAAAGTTTCTCCTGCAACCCGTTCCCTTGGTGCTAGATGAACGAACGTCTCTCCACATGCTCAGTTCTGAGAGATAAGTGTGTGTGAAAGCCGTCCTTCACCTAGCTTGTTGGGAACACAAAGTTTCTTTTCAGTTGCAAACTCCACTCCATACATATATATGGGGAGGTACTAGCTCCAACTCGGTTTTACAGTGAAAACTGCAGGAACTTCAAACCGGCACTAGGAAACAGACTGAGAAACCAGAGTAAAAGTTTCTCCTGCAACCCGTTCCCTTGTGCTAGATGAACGAACGTCTCTCCACATGCTCAGTTCTGAGAGATAAGTGTGTGTGAAAGCCGTCCTTCACCTAGCTTGTTGGGAACACAAAGTTTCTTTTCAGTTGCAAACTCCACTCCATACATATATATGGGGAGGTACTAGCTCCAACTCGGTTTTACAGTGAAAACTGCAGGAACTTCAAACCGGCACTAGGAAACAGACTGAGAAACCAGAGTAAAAGTTTCTCCTGCAACCCGTTCCCTTGGTGCTAGATGAACGAACGTCTCTCCACATGCTCAGTTCTGAGAGATAAGTGTGTGTGAAAGCCGTCCTTCACCTAGCTTGTTGGGAACACAAAGTTTCTTTTCAGTTGCAAACTCCACTCCATACATATATATGGGGAGGTACTAGCTCCAACTCGGTTTTACAGTGAAAACTGCAGGAACTTCAAACCGGCACTAGGAAACAGACTGAGAAACCAGAGTAAAAGTTTCTCCTGCAACCCGTTCCCTTGGTGCTAGATGAACGAACGTCTCTCCACATGCTCAGTTCTGAGAGATAAGTGTGTGTGAAAGCCGTCCTTCACCTAGCTTGTTGGGAACACAAAGTTTCTTTTCAGTTGCAAACTCCACTCCATACATATATATGGGGAGGTACTAGCTCCAACTCGGTTTTACAGTGAAAACTGCAGGAACTTCAAACCGGCACTAGGAAACAGACTGAGAAACCAGAGTAAAAGTTTCTCCTGCAACCCGTTCCCTTGTGCTAGATGAACGAACGTCTCTCCACATGCTCAGTTCTGAGAGATAAGTGTGTGTGAAAGCCGTCCTTCACCTAGCTTGTTGGGAACACAAAGTTTCTTTTCAGTTGCAAACTCCACTCCATACATATATATGGGGAGGTACTAGCTCCAACTCGGTTTTACAGTGAAAACTGCAGGAACTTCAAACCGGCACTAGGAAACAGACTGAGAAACCAGAGTAAAAGTTTCTCCTGCAACCCGTTCCCTTTGTGCTAGATGAACGAACGTCTCTCCACATGCTCAGTTCTGAGAGATAAGTGTGTGTGAAAGCCGTCCTTCACCTAGCTTGTTGGGAACACAAAGTTTCTTTTCAGTTGCAAACTCCACTCCATACATATATATGGGGAGGTACTAGCTCCAACTCGGTTTTACAGTGAAAACTGCAGGAACTTCAAACCGGCACTAGGAAACAGACTGAGAAACCAGAGTAAAAGTTTCTCCTGCAACCCGTTCCCTTGGTGCTAGATGAACGAACGTCTCTCCACATGCTCAGTTCTGAGAGATAAGTGTGTGTGAAAGCCGTCCTTCACCTAGCTTGTTGGGAACACAAAGTTTCTTTTCAGTTGCAAACTCCACTCCATACATATATATGGGGAGGTACTAGCTCCAACTCGGTTTTACAGTGAAAACTGCAGGAACTTCAAACCGGCACTAGGAAACAGACTGAGAAACCAGAGTAAAAGTTTCTCCTGCAACCCGTTCCCTTGGTGCTAGATGAACGAACGTCTCTCCACATTGCTCAGTTCTGAGAGATAAGTGTGTGTGAAAGCCGTCCTTCACCTAGCTTGTTGGGAACACAAAGTTTCTTTTCAGTTGCAAACTCCACTCCATACATATATATGGGGAGGTACTAGCTCCAACTCGGTTTTACAGTGAAAACTGCAGGAACTTCAAACCGGCACTAGGAAACAGACTGAGAAACCAGAGTAAAAGTTTCTCCTGCAACCCGTTCCCTTGTGCTAGATGAACGAACGTCTCTCCACATGCTCAGTTCTGAGAGATAAGTGTGTGTGAAAGCCGTCCTTCACCTAGCTTGTTGGGAACACAAAGTTCTTTTCAGTTGCAAACTCCACTCCATACATATATATGGGGAGGTACTAGCTCCAACTCGGTTTTACAGTGAAAACTGCAGGAACTTCAAACCGGCACTAGGAAACAGACTGAGAAACCAGAGTAAAAGTTTCTCCTGCAACCCGTTCCCTTTGTGCTAGATGAACGAACGTCTCTCCACATGCTCAGTTCTGAGAGATAAGTGTGTGTGAAAGCCGTCCTTCACCTAGCTTGTTGGGAACACAAAGTTTCTTTTCAGTTGCAAACTCCACTCCATACATATATATGGGGAGGTACTAGCTCCAACTCGGTTTTACAGTGAAAACTGCAGGAACTTCAAACCGGCACTAGGAAACAGACTGAGAAACCAGAGTAAAAGTTTCTCCTGCAACCCGTTCCCTTGGTGCTAGATGAACGAACGTCTCTCCACATGCTCAGTTCTGAGAGATAAGTGTGTGTGAAGCCGTCCTTCACCTAGCTTGTTGGGAACACAAAGTTTCTTTTCAGTTGCAAACTCCACTCCATACATATATATGGGGAGGTACTAGCTCCAACTCGGTTTTACAGTGAAAACTGCAGGAACTTCAAACCGGCACTAGGAAACAGACTGAGAAACCAGAGTAAAAGTTTCTCCTGCAACCCGTTCCCTTGGTGCTAGATGAACGAACGTCTCTCCACATTGCTCAGTTCTGAGAGATAAGTGTGTGTGAAAGCCGTCCTTCACCTAGCTTGTTGGGAACACAAAGTTTCTTTTCAGTTGCAAACTCCACTCCATACATATATATGGGGAGGTACTAGCTCCAACTCGGTTTTACAGTGAAAACTGCAGGAACTTCAAACCGGCACTAGGAAACAGACTGAGAAACCAGAGTAAAAGTTTCTCCTGCAACCCGTTCCCTTGGTGCTAGATGAACGAACGTCTCTCCACATGCTCAGTTCTGAGAGATAAGTGTGTGTGAAAGCCGTCCTTCACCTAGCTTGTTGGGAACACAAAGTTTCTTTTCAGTTGCAAACTCCACTCCATACATATATATGGGGAGGTACTAAGCTCCAACTCGGTTTTACAGTGAAAACTGCAGGAACTTCAAACCGGCACTAGGAAACAGACTGAGAAACCAGAGTAAAAGATTTCTCCTGCAACCCGTTCCCTTGGTGCTAGATGAACGAACGTCTCTCCACTATGCTCAGTTCTGAGAGATAAGTGTGTGTGAAAGAGCCGTCCTTCACCTAGCTTGTTGGGAACACAAAGTTTCTTTTCAGTTGCAAACTCCACTCCATACATATATATGGGGAGGTACTAGCTCCAACTCTGTTTTACAGTGAAAACTGCAGGAACTTCAAACCGGCACTAGGAAACAGACTGAGAATCCAGAGTAAAAGTTTCTCCTGCAACCCGTTCCCTTGGTGCTAGATGAACGAACGTCTCTCCACATGCTCAGGTTCTGAGAGATAAGTGTGTGTGAAAGCCGTCCTTCACCTAGCTTGTTGGGAACACAAAGTTTCTTTTCATGTTGCAAACTCCACTCCATTACATATATATGGGGAGGTACTAGCTCCAACTCTGTTTTACAGTGAAAACTGCAGGAACTTCAAACCGGCACTAGGAAACAGACTGAGAAACCAGAGTAAAAGTTTCTCCTGCAACACGTTCCCTTGGTGCTAGATGAACGAACGTCTCTCCACATGCTCAGTTCTGAGAGATAAGTGTGTGTGAAGCCGTCCTTCACCTAGCTTGTTGGGAACACAAAGTTTCTTTTCAGTTGCAAACTCCACTCCATACATATATATGGGGAGGTACTAGCTCCAACTCGGTTTTACAGTGAAAACTGCAGGAACTTCAAACCGGCACTAGGAAACAGACTGAGAAACCAGAGTAAAAGTTTCTCCTGCAACCCGTTCCCTTGGTGCTAGATGAACGAACGTCTCTCCACTTGCTCGGTTCTGAGAGATAAGTGTGTGTGAAAGCCGTCCTTCACCTAGCTTGTTGGGAACACAAAGTTTCTTTTCAGTTGCAAACTCCACTCCATACATATATATGGGGAGGTACTAGCTCCAACTCTGTTTTACAGTGAAAACTGCAGGAACTTCAAACCGGCACTAGGAAACAGACTGAGAAACCAGAGTAAAATTTCTCCTGCAACACGTTCCCTTGGTGCTAGATGAACGAACGTCTCTCCACTTGCTCAGTTCTGAGAGATAAGTGTGTGTGGAAGCCGTCCTTCACCTAGCTTGTTGGGAACACAAAGATTTTTTTCTGTTGCAAACTCCACTCCATACATATATATGGGGAGGTACTAGCTCCAACTCTGTTTTACAGTGAAAACTGCAGGAACTTCAAACCGGCACTAGGAAACAGACTGAGAAACCAGAGTAAAAGTTTCTCCTGCAACCCGTTCCCTTGGTGCTAGATGAACGAACGTCTCTCCACATGCTCAGTTCTGAGAGATAAGTGTGTGTGAAAGCCGTCCTTCACCTAGCTTGTTGGGAACACAAAGTTTCTTTTCAGTTGCAAACTCCACTCCATACATATATATGGGGAGGTACTAGCTCCAACTCGGTTTTACAGTGAAAACTGCAGGAACTTCAAACCGGCACTAGGAAACAGACTGAGAAACCAGAGTAAAAGTTTCTCCTGCAACCCGTTCCCTTGGTGCTAGATGAACGAACGTCTCTCCACATGCTCAGTTCTGAGAGATAAGTGTGTGTGAAAGCCGTCCTTCACCTAGCTTGTTGGGAACACAAAGTTTCTTTTCAGTTGCAAACTCCACTCCATACATATATATGGGGAGGTACTAGCTCCAACTCGGTTTTACAGTGAAAACTGCAGGAACTTCAAACCGGCACTAGGAAACAGACTGAGAAACCAGAGTAAAAGTTTCTCCTGCAACCCGTTCCCTTGGTGCTAGATGAACGAACGTCTCTCCACATGCTCAGTTCTGAGAGATAAGTGTGTGTGAAAGCCGTCCTTCACCTAGCTTGTTGGGAACACAAAGTTTCTTTTCAGTTGCAAACTCCACTCCATACATATATATGGGGAGGTACTAGCTCCAACTCGGTTTTACAGTGAAAACTGCAGGAACTTCAAACCGGCACTAGGAAACAGACTGAGAAACCAGAGTAAAAGTTTCTCCTGCAACCCGTTCCCTTGGTGCTAGATGAACGAACGTCTCTCCACATGCTCAGTTCTGAGAGATAAGTGTGTGTGAAGCCGTCCTTCACCTAGCTTGTTGGGAACACAAAGTTTCTTTTCAGTTGCAAACTCCACTCCATACATATATATAGGGAATGTACTAGCTCCAACTCGGTTTTACAGTGAAAACTGCAGGAACTTCAAACCGGCACTAGGAAACAGACTGAGAAACCAGAGTAAAAGTTTCTCCTGCAACCCGTTCCCTTGGTGCTAGATGAACGAACGTCTCTCCACATGCTCAGTTCTGAGAGATAAGTGTGTGTGAAAGCAGTCCTTCACCTAGCTTGTTGGGAACACAAAGTTTCTTTTCAGTTGCAAACTCCACTCCATACATATATATGGGGAGGTACTAGCTCCAACTCTGTTTTACAGTGAAAACTGCAGGAACTTCAAACCGGCACTAGGAAACAGACTGAGAAACCAGAGTAAAAGTTTCTCCATGCAACCCGTTCCCTTGGTGCTAGATGAACGAACGTCTCTCCACTTGCTCAGTTCTGAGAGATAAGTGTGTGTGGAAGCCGTCCTTCACCTAGCTTGTTGGGAACACAAAGTTTCTTTTCAGTTGCAAACTCCAATCCATACATATATATGGGGAGGTACTAGCTCCAACTCGGTTTTACAGTGAAAACTGCAGGAACTTCAAACCGGCACTAGGAAACAGACTGAGAAACCAGAGTAAAAGTTTCTCCTGCAACCCGTTCCCTTGGTGCTAGATGAACGAACGTCTCTCCACATGCTAAGTTCTGAGAGATAAGTGTGTGTGAAAGCCGTCCTTCACCTAGCTTGTTGGGAACACAAAGTTTCTTTTCAGTTGCAAACTCCACTCCATACATATATATGGGGAGGTACTAGCTCCAACTCGGTTTTACAGTGAAAACTGCAGGAACTTCAAACCGGCACTAGGAAACAGACTGAGAAACCAGAGTAAAAGTTTCTCCTGCAACCAGTTCCCTTTGGGGCTAGATGAACGAACGTCTCTCCACATGCTCAGTTCTGAGAGATAAGTGTGTGTGAAAGCCGTCCTTCACCTAGCTTGTTGGGAACACAAAGTTTCTTTTCAGTTGCAAACTCCACTCCATACATATATATGGGGAGGTACTAGCTCCAACTCGGTTTTACAGTGAAAACTGCAGGAACTTCAAACCGGCACTAGGAAACAGACTGAGAAATCCAGAGTAATAGTTTCTCCTGCAACCCGTTCCCTTGGTGCTAGATGAACGAACGTCTCTCCACATTGCTCAGTTCTGAGAGATAAGTGTGTGTGAAAGCCGTCCTTCAACTAGCTTGTTGGGAACACAAAGTTTTTTTCAGTTGCAAACTCCACTCCATACATATATATGGGGAGGTACTAGCTCCAACTCTGTTTTACAGTGAAAACTGCAGGAACTTCAAACCGGCACTAGGAAACAGACTGAGAAACCAGAGTAAAAGTTTCTCCTGCAACCCGTTCCCTTGGTGCTAGATGAACGAACGTCTCTCCACTTGCTCAGTTCTGAGAGATAAGTGTGTGTGGAAGCCGTCCTTCAACTAGCTTGTTGGGAACACAAAGTTTCTTTTCAGTTGCAAACTCCACTCCATACATATATATGGGGAGGTACTAGCTCCAACTCGGTTTTACAGTGAAAACTGCAGGAACTTCAAACCGGCACTAGGAAACAGACTGAGAAACCAGAGTAAAAGTTTCTCCTGCAAACCGTTCCCTTGGTGCTAGATGAACGAACGTCTCTCCACATGCTCAGTTCTGAGAGATAAGTGTGTGTGGAAAGCCGTCCTTCACCTAGCTTGTTGGGAACACAAAGCTTTTTTCAGTTGCAAACTCCACTCCATACATATATATGGGGAGGTACTAGCTCCAACTATGTTTTACAGTGAAAACTGCAGGAATTTCAAACTGGCACTAGTAAACAGACTGAGAATCCAGAGTAAAAGTTTCTCCTGCAACCCGTTCCCTTGGTGCTAGATGAACGAACGTCTCTCCACATGCTCGGTTCGAGAGATAAGTGTGTGTGAAAGCCGTCCTTCACCTAGCTTCTTGGGAACACTAAGTTTTTTTCAGTTGCAAACTCCACTCCATACATATATATGGGAAAGTACTAGCTCCAACTCTGTTTCACAGTGAAAACTGCAGGAATTTCAAACCGGCACTAGGAAACAGACAGAGAAACCAGAGTAAAATTTCTCCTGCAACACTTTCCCTTGGTGCTAGATGAACGAACGTCTCTCCACTAGCTCAGTTCTGAGAGATAAGTTGTGTGGAAGCCGTCCTTCACCTAGCTTGTTGGGAACACAAAGTTTCTTTTCAGTTGCAAATTCCACTCCATACATATATATGGGGAGGTACAAGCTCCAACTCGCTTTTACAGTGAAAACTGCAGGAACTTCAAACCGGCACTAGGAAACAAACTGAGAATCTAGAGTATAAGTTTCTCCTGCAACCCGTTCCCTTGGTGCTAGATGAACGTAACGTCTCTCCACATGCTCAGTTCTGAGAGATAAGTGTGTGTGAAAGCCGTACTTCATCTAGCTTGTTGGGAACACAAAGTTTCTTTTCAGTTGCAAACTCCAATCCATACATATATATGGGGAGGTACTAGCTCCAACTCGGTTTTACAGTGAAAACTGCAGGAACTTCAAACCGGCACTAGGAAACAGACTGAGAAACCAGAGTAAATGTTTCTCCTGCAACCCGTTCCCTTGGAGCTAGATGAACGAACGTCTCTCCACATGCTAAGTTCTGAGAGATAAGTGTGTGTGAAAGCCGTCCTTCATCTAGCTTGTTGGGAACACAAAGTTTCTTTTCAGTTGCAAACTCCACTCCATACATATATATGGGGAGGTACTAGCTCCAACTCGGTTTTACAGTGAAAACTGCAGGAACTTCAAACCGGCACTAGGAAACAGAATGAGAAACCAGAGTAAAAGTTTCCCCTGCAACCCATTCCCTTGTTCCTAGATGAACGAACGTCTCTCCACTTGCTCAGTTCTGAGAGTTATTTGTGTGTGGTAGCCGTCCTTCACATAACTTGTTGGGAACACAAAGTTTCTTTTCAGTTGCAAACTCCACTCCATACATATATATGGAGAGGAACTTGCTCCAACTCTGTTTTACAGTGAAAACTGCAGGAACTTCAAACCGGCACTAGGAAAAAGACTGAGAAACCAGAGTAAAATTTCTCCTGCAACCCGTTCCCTTGGTGCTAGATGAACGAAAGTCTCTCCACTTGCTCAGTTCTGAGATATAAGTGTGTGTGGAAGCCGTCCTTCACCTAGCTTGTTGGGAACACAAAGTTTCTTTTTAGTTGCAACCTCCACTCCATACATATATATGGGGAGGTACTAGCTCCAACTCGGTTTTACAGTGAAAACTGCAGGAACTTCAAACGGCACTAGGAAACAGACTGAGAATCCAGAGTAAAAGTTTCTCCTGCAACCCGTTCCCTTGGTGCTAGATGAACGAACGTCTCTCCACATGCTCAGTTCTGAGAGATAAGTGTGTGTGAAAGCCGTCCTTAACCTAGCTTGTTGGGAACACAAAGTTTCTTTTCAGTTGCAAACTCAACCATACATATATAGGGGAGGTACAAGCTCAAAATCGATTTTACAGTGAAAACTGCACGAACATCAAACCGGCACTAGGAAACAGAATGAGAAACCAGAGTAAAAGTTTCTCCTGCAAACCGTTCCCTTTGTGCTAGATGAACGAACGTCTCTCCACATGCTCAGTTCTAAGAGATAAGTGTGTGTGAAAGCCGTCCTTCACCAAGCTTGTTGGGAACACAAAGTTTCTTTTCAGTTGCAAACTCCACTCCATACATATATATGGGGAGATCCTAGCTCCAACTCGGTTTTACAGTGAAAACTGCAGGAACTTCAAACCGGCACTAGGAAACAGACTGAGAATCCAGAGTAATAGTTTCTCCTGCAACCCGTTCCCTTGGTGCTAGATAAACGAACATCTCTCAACTTGCTCGGTTCTTGAGATAAGTGTGTGTGAAAGCCGTCCTTCAACTAGCTTGTTGGGAACACAAAGTTTTTTCTGTTGCAAACTCCACTCCATTCATATATATGGGGAGGTACTTGCTCCAACTCGGTTTTACAGTGAAAACTGCAGGAATTTCAAATCGGCACTAGGAAACAGACAGAGAAACCAGAGTACAATTTCTTATGCAAAACGTTCCCTTGGTGCTAGATGAACGAACGTCTCTCCACTAGCTCAGTTCTGAGAAATAAGTGTGTGTGGAAGCCGTCCTTCACCTAGCTTGTTGGGAACACAAAGTTCCTTTTCAGTTGCAAACTCCACTCCATACATATATATGCGGAGGTACTAGCTCCAACTCGGATTTACAGTGAAAACTGCAGGAACTTCAAATCGGTACTAGGAAACAGAATGAGAAACCAGAGTAAAAGTTTCCCCTGCAACCCATTCCCTTGTTCCTAGATGAACGAAAATCTCTCCACTTGCTCAGTTCTGAGAGATATTTGTGTGAGGTAGCCGTCCTTCACCTAACTTGTTGGGAACACAAAGTTACTTTTCAGTTGCAAACTCCACTCCCTACATATATACGGAGAGGAACTTGCTCCAACTCTGTTTTACAGTGAAAACTGCAGGAACTTCAAACCGGCACTAGAAAAAACACTGAGAAACCAGAGTAAAATTTCTCCTGAAACCCGTTCCGTTGGTGCTACATTAACGAACGTCTCTCCACTTGCTCAGTTCTGAGAGATAAGTGTGTGTGGAAGCCGTCCTTCACAAAGCTTGTTGGGAACACAAACTTTCTTTTTAGTTGCAAACTCCACTCCATACATATATATGGGGAGGTACTAGCTCCAACTCGGTTTTACAGTGAAAACTGCAGGAACTTCAAACCGGCACTAGCAAACAGACTGAGAACCAGAGTAATAGTTTCTCATGCAAACCGTTCCCTTGGTGCTAGATGAACGAACGTCTATCCACATGCTCAGTTCTGAGAGATAAGTGTGAGTGAAACCCGTCCTTAACCTAACTTGTGGGGAACACAAAGTTTCTTTTCAGTTGCAAACCCCACTCCATACATATATATGGAGAGGTACTAGCTCCAACTCGGATTTACAGTGAAAACTGCAGGAACTTCAACCCGGCACTAGGAAACAGACTGAGAATCCAGAGTAAAAGTTTCTCCTGCAACCCATTCCCTTGGTGCTAGATAAACGAACATCTCTCCACTTGCTCGGTTCTGAGAGATAAGTGTGTGTGAAAGCCGTCCTTCACCTTGCTTGTTGGGAACACAAAGTTTTTTCTTTTGCAAACCCCACTCCATTCATATATATGGGGAGGTACAAGCTCCAACTCTCTTTTACAGTGAAAACTGCAGGAACTTCAAACCGGCACTAGGAAACAGACTGAGAATCTAGAGTATAAGTTTCTCCTGCAACCCGTTCCCTTGGTGCTAGATGAACGTACGTCTCTCCACATGCTCAGTTCTGAGAGATAAGTGTGTGTGAAAGCCGTACTTCATCTAGCTTGTTGGGAACACAAAGTTTCTTTTCAGTTGCAAACTCCACTCCATACATATATATGGGGAGGTACTAGCTCCAACTCGGTTTTACAGTGAAAACTGCAGGAACTTCAAACCGGCACTAGAAAACAGACTGAGAAACCAGAGTAAATGTTTCTCCTGCAACCCGTTCCCTTGGAGCTAGATGAACGAACGTCTCTCCACATGCTCAGTTCTGAGAGATAAGTGTGTGTGAAAGCCGTCCTTCATCCTAGCTTGTTGGGAACACAAAGTTTCTTTTCAGTTGCAAACTCCACTCCATACATATATATGGGGAGGTACTAGCTCCAACTCGGTTTTACAGTGAAAACTGCAGGAACTTCAAACCGGCACTAGGAAACAGAATGAGAAACCAGAGTAAAAGTTTCCCCTGCAACCCATTCCCTTGTTCCTAGATGAACGAACGTCTCTCCACTTGCTCAGTTCTGAGAGTTATTTGTGTGTGGTAGCCGTCCTTCACATAACTTGTTGGGAACACAAAGTTTCTTTTCAGTTGCAAACTCCACTCCATACATATATATGGAGAGGTACTAGCTCCAACTCTGTTTTACAGTGAAAACTGCAGGAACTTCAAACCGGCACTAGGAAACAGACTGAGAAACCAGAGTAAAATTTCTCCTGCAACCCGTTCCCTTGGTGCTAGATGAACGAACGTCTCTCCACTTGCTCAGTTCTGAGATATAAGTGTGTGTGGAAGCCGTCCTTCACCTAGCTTGTTGGGAACACAAAGTTTCTTTTTAGTTGCAAACTCCACTCCATACATATATATGGGGAGGTACTAGCTCCAACTCGGTTTTACAGTGAAAACTGCAGGAACTTCAAACGGCACTAGGAAACAGACTGAGAAATCCAGGAGTAAAAGTTTCTCCTGCAACCCGTTCCCTTGGTGCTAGATGAACGAACGTCTCTCCACATGCTCAGTTCTGAGAGATAAGTGTGTGTGAAAGCCGTCCTTAACCTAGCTTGTTGGGAACACAAAGTTTCTTTTCAGTTGCAAACTCAACCATACATATATAGGGGAGGTACAAGCTCAAATCGATTTTTACAGTGAAAACTGCACGAACATCAAACCGGCACTAGGAAACAGACTGAGAAACCAGAGTAAAAGTTTCTCCTGCAACCAGTTCCCTTTGTGCTAGATGAACGAACGTCTCTCCACATGCTCAGTTCTAAGAGATAAGTGTGTGTGAAAGCCGTCCTTCACCAAGCTTGTTGGGAACACAAAGTTTCTTTTCAGTTGCAAACTCCACTCCATACATATATATGGGGAGATCCTAGCTCCAACTCGGTTTTACAGTGAAAACTGCAGGAACTTCAAACCGGCACTAGGAAACAGACTGAGAATCCAGAGTAATAGTTTCTCCTGCAACCCGTTCCCTTGGTGCTAGATAAACGAACATCTCTCAACTTGCTCGGTTCTTGAGATAAGTGTGTGTGAAAGCCGTCCTTCACCTAGCTTGTTGGGAACACAAAGTTTTTTCTGTTGCAAACTCCACTCCATTCATATATATGGGGAGGTACTTGCTCCAACTCGGTTTTACAGTGAAAACTGCAGGAATTTCAAATCGGCACTAGGAAACAGACAGAGAAACCAGAGTACAATTTCTTATGCAAACCGTTCCCTTGGTGCTAGATGAACGAACGTCTCTCCACTAGCTCAGTTCTGAGAATAAGTGTGTGTGGAGCCCGTCCTTCACCTAGCTTGTTGGGAACACAAAGTTCTTTTCAGTTGCAAACTCCACTCCATACATATATATGCGGAGGGTACTAGCTCCAACTCGGATTTACAGTGAAAAACTGCAGGAACCTTCAAACCGGTACTAGGAAACAGACTGAGAAACCAGAGTAAAAGTTTCCCCTGCAAACCCTTTCCCTTGTTCCTAGATGAACGAAAGTTCTCCCACTTGCTCAGTTCTGAGAGATATTTGTGTGAGGTAAGCCGTCCTTCACCTAAGCTTGTTGGGAACACAAAGTTACTTTTCAGTTGCAAAACTCCACTCCCTACATATATACGGAGAGGTAACTTGCTCCAACTCGGTTTTACAGTGAAAACTGCAGGAACTTCAACTGGCACTAGAAACAGACTGAGAAACCAGAGTAAAAGTTTCTCCTGAAACCCGTTCCGTTGGTGCTAGATTAACGAACGTCTCTCCACATTGCTCAGTTCTGAGAGATAATTGTGTGTGAAAGCCGTTCCTTCACATAAGCTTGTTGGAACACAAGCTTTCTTTTTCAGTTGCAAACTCCACTCCATACATATATATGGGGAGGTACTAGCTCCAACTCGGTTTTACAGTGAAAACTGCAGGAACTTCAAACCGGCACTAGGAAACAGACTGAGAACCAGAGTAAAGTTTCTCCTGCAACCCGTTCCCTTGGTGCTAGATGAACGAACGTCTCTCCACATGCTCAGTTCTGAGAGATAAGTGTGATGTGAAAGCCCGTCCTTCACCTAGCTTGTGGGAACACAAAGTTTCTTTTCAGTTGCAAACTCCACTCCATACATATATATGGGGAGGTACTAGCTCCAACTCGGTATTTACAGTGAAAACTGCAGGAACTTCAAACCGGCACTAGGAAACAGACTGAGAATCCAGAGTAAAAGTTTCTCCTGCAACCCATTCCCTTGGTGCTAGATAAACGAACATCTCTCCACTTGCTCAGTTCTGAGAGATAAGTGTGTGTGAAAGCCGTCCTTCACCTAGCTTGTTGGGAACACAAAGTTTTTTTCTTTTGCAAACCCCACTCCATTCATATATATGGGGAGGTACTAGCTCCAACTCTGTTTTACAGTGAAAACTGCAGGAACTTCAAACCGGCACTAGGAAACAGAACTGAGAAACCAGAGTAATAATTTCTCCTGCAACCCGTTCCCTTGGTGCTAGATGAACGAACGTCTCTCCACATGCTCAGTTCTGAGAGATAAGTGTGTGTGGAAAGCCGTCCTTCACCTAAGCTTGTTGGGAACACAAAGTTTCTTTTCAGTTGCAAACTCCACTCCATAACATATATATGGGAGGTACTAGCTCCAACTCGGTTTTACAGTGAAAACTGCAGGAACTTCAAACCGGCACTAGGAAACAGACTGAGAAACCGAGTAAAGTTTCTCCCTGCAACCGTTCCCTTGTTGCTAGATGAACGAACGTCTCTCCACATTGCTCAGTTCTGAGAGATAATTGTGTGTGAAGCGTCCTTCACCTAGCTTGTTGGGAACACAAAGTTTCTTTTCAGTTGCAAACTCCACTCCATACATATATATGGGAGTATAGCTCCAACTCGGTTTTTACAGTGAAAACTGCAGGAACTTCAAACCGGCACTAGGAAACAGACTGAGAAACCAGAGTAAAAAGTTTCCTCCTGCAACCCGTTCCCTTGTGCTAGATGAACGAACGTCTCTCCACATGCTCAGTTCTGAGAGTATAATTGTGTGTGAAAGCCGTCCTTCACCTAGCTTGTTGGGAACACAAAGTTTCTTTTCAGTTGCAAACTCCACTCCATACATATATATGGGGATGGTACAAGCTCCAACTCGGTTTTACAGTGAAAACTGCAGGAACTTCAAACGGCACTAGGAAACAGACTGAGAAACCAGAGTAAAAGTTTCTCCTGCAACCGTTCCCTTGGTGCTAGATGAACGAACGTCTCTCCACATGCTCAGTTCTGAGAGATAAGTGTGTGTGAAAGCCGTCCTTCAATCTAGCTTGTTGGGAACACAAAGTTTCTTTTCAGTTGCAAACTCCACTCCATACATATATATGGGGACGGTACTAGCTTCAACTCGGTTGTACAGTGGAAAACTGCAGGAACTCAAAACGGCACTAGGAACAGAATGAGAAACCAGAGTAAATGTTTCCTCCTGCAACCAGTTCCCTGTGTGCTTAGATGAACGAACGTCTCTCCACTTGCTCAGTTCTGAGAGATAAGTGTGTGTGGAAGCCGTCCTTCACCTAGCATTGTTGGGAAACACAAGTTTCTTTTCAGTTGCAAAACTCCACTCCATACATATATATGGGGAGGTACCTAGCTCCAACTCGGTTTTACAGTGAAAACTGCAGGAACTTCAAACGGCACTAGGAAACAGACAGAGAAAACAGAGTAAAATTTCTCCTGCCACCCGTTCCCTTGGTGCTAGATGAACGAACGTCTCTCCACTACCTCAGTTCTGAGAGATAAGTGTGTGTGGAAGCCGTTCTTCTCCTAGCTTGTTGGGAACACAAAGTTTCTTTTCAGTTGCAAACTCCACTCCATACATATATATGGGCAGGTACTAGCTCCAAATCTGTTTTACAGTGAAAACTGCAGGAACTTCAAACCGGCACTAGGAAACAGGGTGAGAAACCAGAGAAAAATTTCTCCTGAAACCCGTTCCGTTGGTGCTAGATTAACGAACGTCTCTCCACTTGCTCAGTTCTGAGAGATAAGTGTGTGTGGAAGCCGTCCTTCACTAAGCTTGTTGGGAACACAAAGTTTCTTTTTAGTTGCAAACTCCACTCCATACATATATATGGGTAGGTATTAGCTCCAACTCGGTTTTACAGTGAAAAACTGCAGGAACTTTCAAACGGCACTAGCAAACAGACTGAGAACCAGAGTAATAGTTTCTCATGCAAACCCTTTCCCTTGGTGCTAGATGAACGAACGTCTATCCACATGCCTCAGTTCTGAGAGATAAGTGTGCGTGGAAACCGTCCTTAACCTAACTTGTGGGGAACACAAAGTTTCTTTCAGTTGCAAACCCCCACCCCCATACATAATATGGGGAGGGTACTAGCTCCAAATCGGATTTACAGTGAAAACTGCAGGAACTTCCAAACCGGCACTAGGAAACAGGACTGAGAATCCAGAGTAAAGTTTCTCCTGCAACCATTCCTTGGTGCTAGATAACGAACCTTCTCTCCACTTCGCTCGGTTCTGAGAGATAAGTGGTGTGAAAGCCGTCCTTCACCTTGCTTGTTGGGAAACACAAAGTTTTTTTCTTTTGCAAACCCCACTCCATTCATATATATTGGGGAGGTACTAGACTCCAACTCTGTTTTACAGTGAAAACTGCAGGAATTTTCAAACCGGCACTAGGAAACAGACAGAGAAACCAGAGTAAAATTTCTCCTGCAACCCGTTCCCTTGGTGCTAGATGAACGAAGTCTCTCCACGTGCTCAGTTCTGAGAGATAAGTGTATGTGGAGCCGTTCTTCTCCTAGCTTGTTTGGGAACACAAAGTTCTTTCAGTTGCAAACTCCACTCCATACATATATATGGGGTGGTACTAGCTCCAACTCGGTTTTACAGTGAAAACTGCAGGAACTTCAAACCGGCACTAAGAAAAAGAATGA
>NW_022587879.1:0-39043 GCF_009834535.1 Camelus ferus | reverse complement strand
CTGCAGAAAAGATTACAGCAGTGTGCTGAAAACAAGGAGATTCTGGGTAATGATACAGTTCAGCTTAAGAAAGCAACAGAATAAACAAAAGCTGACATCTGGGGTGATAGATGGTTCTAGAACATGCTCCTGTAGATGAACACTGTTCACCAAAATAGTCAGCTCGGAGACTTGTGTCACTGAACCACTGCTCTAAATGCTGTTAATTAAAACAGCTCATTTGGGTTTGGTTTGCTTTACTTTGGGTAGTCTGTTTTAGATTAGACTGAGAATACAGCCCACTGTCCATATCTAGGGGCCCCCTATTCAGCAGATTGAACGAACTGTAGGATGGAAAATATTCAGAATAATGGAAAGTTTCAAAAAGCAAAACTTGAATTGGCCACAGGCTGGCAACTACTTACATAGTATTCACATTGCCTCAGATACTGTGAGTAATCTAGAGAGGATTTAAAGTACACTGGGTAGGAGCACGAAAGATCCGTGCAAGTCCTCTGAAATTTTATACAAGAGGTGTCAGAATCCATGGATGTTGGTATTAGGGGGAAGTCCTGGAACCAGTGGCCAAAGGTTACCAAGGGATGACTGGAAGCCCAGGCTCCTGATCCCAGCCTGGCACATCCCCATGTGATCTGAACCCTGCCTGTACCACAATGCCCTGGTCACTCTCCTCCAGCCCTGCCAGACTGCCCTCTTCTTCTGGAACAGACCAAGCTCACTGCACTTCATGTCTGACCTCTAGAAATACCCGTTACAGTCTGAGCATGGCTCTGCTTCAGTAAGGTGGGCTGCATTGCCACTAGAGAAGACAGGATGGAGGTTCCTTAAAAAAATAAAAATGGACTTACCTTATTATCCAGCATTCCCACGCCTGGGGATACGTCAGGAGAAAACTCTAATTCAAAAAGTCACATGCACCTCAATGCTCACAGCAGCCCTATTTATAAAAGCCAGGACGTGGAACCAACCCAAACGTCCATCGGCAGGTGACTGGATAAAGAAGTAGTGGTCTACTGATGCCACAGAATACTACTCAGCCATGAAAAATGTAAAAGAATGCCATTTGCAACAACATGGATGGACACAGAGATAGCCATTCTGAGTGAAGTAAGCCAGAAGAGAGAAAAATGCTGTATGATACCACTTCCATGCGGAATCTAAAAAAAAGACAGCAATGAACTTAACGACAAAAGAGGAACAGACCCACAGACATAGAGAAACAAGCTGATGATTACCAGGGAGGGAAGGGGGTGCGAAGGGGTAAATATGGGAATTGGAAAATTGCCCCTCTTGGGGAGTGATGGAAATGGTAGCTATCTTGATGGTGGTGATGGTTTTCTGGGTGTAGACATCTATGAAAATTCATGAAATACTACACGTGAGCTGTGTCTAATTTATGGAACAGAAATCGTACCACAATAAAGGTGTTTTTAAAAAAAGAGATGGGCTGCATTGTGTCCTATGTTTCTATGTGTCTTCAGGGAGTCCTCGAGAGGGCGGTGCTGGCCTTCCTGCCAACATGATGACATGAAGCCCGAATGATCCATCGATGGGAAGAAGATAAGAGCCGTGGTCACATCTGGACCCCAAGCTTAGACATGGTGCACGGGTGACATTTATCGACAATCTGGCGAGGTTCCAGCCAGAGCTTGAGGCCGGGGCAGCAAACCGGGAGTGGCACTAAGGAGCATCGTGGCGCAGAGGCTGGACTGGGGGCCCGCAGGCTCCTCCCAGGAGGAGCCTCAGGGTTTGGGAGGTGGCTAACGTGCCTGCTTCGTGTCACCAGCAAGTGATGCCACCTGTGGAAAATCAGCTGGAATCCTGAGCCGGGTCAGCCTTGGGTGACGCGGTAAAGGCTCCTACCAGAGGGGGCGCCAGACGGACAGTGAACCAAGCAACAGGCTGCTGAGTTTGGGGCCTGTGTTTATCGTGCTTTCCGTGTCTCTCTGCATTTCATTGTCACCCAGAGGAATTGGGGCGGTGTTTCGAGGCTGATGGCCTCTCGGTTCCTCATCAGCCTGGCAAGCCCCCCAGCCCTGTCTGGCCAGACCTTGGCAAGCGCCTTCCCTTGTTCTAACAAAAGCCTTCCCACCCTCGCCTGCGGTGAGCTTTTGTTTTCTTAATTGATGGGAATGAGGATACCTTACAGCCTCCTCAGGCCCTTCCTTAGGGCTTCTGCCTTTAGAACCCGGGAAGGGGGCCCTCCCCCAACCCGCTGCCCTGGGTCCTGCACTACAGAGGGTCCCTCTGGCCCTGACACTCCCTCTGGCCACGCCCTCCATGGGGTGGAGTCAGCAGGGCCAAGGGGACACGCCCATTGGCTCCACCCCGTGCTCTGGAAACCCAGGACCCCGAAGGCCCTGCCCCAGCAGCCCCTGACCCACTTGTAGTGTCTGCATTGGCTCTCCCCGAGTTCAGCTTCCCAGGACTCACACAGAGGCCAATGGGCAGCTGTTGGCATGGAGGGTATGGACAGAACCCGGACGTGAGGTCTGAGTGTCCCCCTGTGCACATCCAAGGCCCCTTGGGGCATGGGATGGACCCAGCATTGGGAAGAAAAGGGTCAGGCTAGTGGTCAGAGACTGGGAATCGGCTCTCCCCACACTGTCACTTTCTGTGCGGGACTCCCCTGAGTCTGGGAATTCTAAAGTTGAGCCTGGCCTTCCCCCTTCTAATGAATGTGTCGTTGTAAAGGCAGGAGTTTAGAACCTACTGCACTTAAAATGTTGACATCTATAGGATGGGAACTCCCAGGTATGCTCTGGCCCTGCACTTCCAAAGGTCCAGAGCAGTTCTGTTGGCTCTGCTGAGACTGCAAGAGGCAAAGACCATCTCCAGAGAGGAGGGGCTCCTGCTTCATGCTCCGAAGTCAGGAGCTTCTGAGCGGATGAAACAATGGACACTGAGACCCTCGATTGTAAGTTGGTTTAGAGTGATGCCAAAGGTGTGTGTGAGGTGTGTGTGCGTGCGGGCTCGCGTGCACCTGGGGACGTGTGTGGTACGTGACAGTGACTTTGCGTGTGTGTGCGCGCCTGAGGACGTGTGTGGTTGTGTGTATGTTATGGGTGTGCGTGTGGCACATGACTCCGTGTGTGTGCGTGGGGATGTATGTGGAGCAGAGGCAGTGTGTCTGCACGTGTGTTTGTGTGTACGTGCATGCATTAGTTTTAAGAATAGCAGAAGCTGTCCTTTAGAAGTCTGAAGTCGTAAAAATTGTATGGTGTTCCTCACTGTATAATTCAAAATGAAAATAATCTTCAATCACCAGAAATGTAGTCCCCCCCGCCCCGATTCTGATTTTCCCCCCATATTGATTACGTCTTCATTTGACTGATGAGGAAACTAGCTTAGAGATGTTAACTGACTCAGCCAAGGGCATGGAGCTCGCGAGCCCAGGGCCAGGACGCAGTCCAAGCGGCGCGGCTCCAGAGGCCTGGAGGCCTGCTCACGACCGCACGTGGCCTCTTGGCCGGGGGAACAGATTCTGATGGGCCGGGGCCAGCGTGCAGGCTGCCCAAGCCACGGACTCTGCAAGTCAGGTGGAGAGTACCACACAGCAGACGAGGGTAAAGGGCTGCTGAGAAATAAGATAGGTTCCTAGATCTTTGATGAGTAAGGAGGCTCACTGCTCAACCTCGATCCCTTTGCTGGTGGCTAACAGGGACCAAGGCCCACCAGAGCGCTCCTGGGAGCTGCCTGCCGAAACCTGGAACAGGACTGCTCAGGACTGGCTCTGCAGCAGGAGCAGAGGGAGGCAATGACGCCACCTGGTGGACATCCTGGGTAGTGGCAGTAGGAGGCCTAGCAGCCTTGGTATGGAGGTGGCAGGACGAGGTCCTAGGGGATGATCGTTTCCACGTGTCTTAAAAATCATTGCTTCATATATTTTATCCATCTTGGAGTTTATTCTAGGATGGTAAATATGGTCTCCGTTACTCCTTCTTAGCTGAATTGATGAATTTTTTTTGAGGTTAATTTTCTCTTCAATGATTTGGAAGCTGTATTGCCTTTTAATGAAAATTCTCTCTACATTTTTATAAATCATCTCTAAATTCATAACTCTGTATGTAATTGGACCAGTATTGCTAGAACAGTCTCAAAAATGAAATCATCTATTAGATCTTGTTTCTCAATCATGATACATTTAGCATATTTTACCTCTCTGCTCTTCCCAATTGTGTGTGTGTGTGTGTGTGCGCGCGCGCGCTACACTTACTGCTTTTTAGACAGTTGCTTTAAGTCTGTTACATTCCCAATGAATATATAGGTATAAACATCTTGGATTTCTTTGCTCACTACCACTACTTAATCCCATGTCTTTCCCATTTTTGAGTTCTTTACTTCTTTCCCAATCAAATGGACACATGATTGGCTAATTTTTTTCGAGCGGTGGACTTGGAACCCTTCCCTGTCTATACGCAGCTTTATGTTCTTGCCATAACTCTGCTTCATTGAGAAGCATGTTTTTACCATTTCTCAGAAGGGCTTCCGCTTTGAACCACTAAACCATCACCGCACTCTTTCTCTCCATGCTTATTCCTGAAAAAGTGAGCTCTCTACTGGAGTAAAGATGCTTCCCGTCAGAGATGTGTGGCTCCCAGTCCCAAGGTCCAAAAGAAGAGAAAGGGAAAGATTCCTGGTTCCGATGGTCCCATTTTGTCAGCTGAGAGATCTAGTTATCCGTGTGGCTGCGGTGGAATCTGCAATATCTTGCCTCAGAGTTCCCTTTTTCTGTCTTACTAGGGGAGCCGCATTAGCTGAGGTCAGGGCGCTCTGGCCCTTGTCAGGATCCCGGTGCTGAGGCAGCCCCTTCCCCCCACCCCCACTCCTTGTTCTTTTGATTGTGCAAACTGGGTGCCAGCCGTGCGAACCCTGTACCTGGCAGCCAGGATTGCCCCCTACGCGACGTGTCCCCATTTCCTTGGCGTCCCTCACTGCTAGCAGCTAGCTCAAGGAAGGGTGCGATCTGACTTCCACTGCCGTCCTTCCTCCTTCCTGTGCAGGCGGGCCCTCCTTTTGCGCTAGTCGGCCTGAAACCTTCTTTCCTGCGCTGCGTCCGCTGAAGAAATGCCTCAGCGTTTCCAGCCGCTAGAGGGCGCTCTTCTCCTCTCTTTGGTCCCCTTCAGCACTTACAGTGGAAATTTAGCAGGTGGGAAGGGCTTGGGGGTTCTCCGTATCTAGGGGCTCCCGATCCAGCAGATTCAACTAACTGTGGGTTGAAAATATTCGGAAAAAAACAGAAAGTTTCATAAAACAACACTTGAATTTGCCATACACCGGCAACTACTTACATAGCATTCATGTTGTATTAGATATGGTGAGTAAGCTAGAGATTCTTTTAAGTACACAGGAGGACATAGCGAAAGAGAATGTGAGAATGAATGTACGTGTATATTCATGTATAACTGAAAAATTGTGCTCTACACTGGAATTTGATGCATGATTGTTAAATGTGTATAACTCAATAAAAAAAGTTTGTATATATGTATAAAAAAAGTACATTGGAGGGTTCACATAAGTTCCATGCAAGTCCTATGCCATTTTATAGAAAAGGCGTCAGCATCCATGGATGTTGTCATCTGGGTGGAGTCCTGGAACCAGTACCCCATGGTTACCAAGAAATGACTGGAAGTCCAGGCTCTATAACCAGCCTGGTATGTACCCACGTGGTCTGAATCTTGCCTGTACCTCAGTCTCCCGGTCACTCTCCTCCAGCCCTGCCAGACTGCCCTCTGATTCTTGAACAGGCCACACTCACTGCACTTCATGTCTGGCTCATAGAAATACCCATTACTTTCTGAGCATGGCTCTGCTTTAATAAAATGGGCTGCGTTTTCACTAGAGAAGGCAGTGTGGTGGTTCCTTTAAACCTGAAAATGGACTTAACTCATGAACCAGCCTTCCCACTCCCAGGCATGTGTTAGGAGAAAACTCTAGTTGTAAAAGTCACATGCACCTCAATGCTCACAGCAGCACTATTTATAATAGCCAAGACATGGCAGCAACCCAAATGTCCATCAACAGGTTACTGGATAAAGAAATAGTAGTATATTTAGACAAAGGAATAGTACTCAGCCATTAAAAAGAACAAAATAATGCCATTTGCAGCAATATGGATGGACGTAGAGATAGTCATTCTAAGTGAAGTAAGCCAGAAAAAGAGAAAAATGCCATATGATATCACTTATATGTGGAATCTAATAAAAGACACAAATGAACTTAACTACAGAAGAGAAACAGACCCACAGAGATAGAGAAACAAACTTACGGTTACCCTGGAGAGAAGGGGATGGGAAGGTATAAAGATGGGAATTCGAAAACTGCCCCTCTTTGGGAGTGAAGGAAATGTTAGCTATCTTGATTGTGGTGATGGTTTTCTGGGCGTAGACATCTATCAAATTCATCAAATAGTACATGTGAAATATGTGTAATTTACTATACAGGAATCATACCACAATAAAGGTGCCTGTAAAAAAAAAAAACAGGAAAAGATTGGCGGCATTTTGTCCTACGTTTTTATGTGTCTTCAGTGAGTGGGTCTTCAAGTGTCTGGTCTGCCATATTTTCTGAACCAGAAGTGCCCTCCTTCCCTTTTCTTTGATAAACTGTCAGTTGGTGGCATTTATTCCCATGACTTCAACTTCTTTCTGTCCACTGATTGACTGTCAAATCTTTTCCAGCATGGACATCTCATTTCAGTCCCAGAAATATACTTATAATTGACAAGTAGACATTCTCACTTGATTAACCCATAAAAATCTCAAGCTCTGTATGTCTGAATTTACACTCGCTCAGAACTAGGTTTACTTCTTCAAACAATGTCATCACTATCCCATCTGTTTTCCGTGACATACATCTGGGGGTTTTCCTTTACTTTTCCACTCCCTCACCCCCGTCAGTACTGCAATTCTTTTCCTTACTGTCCCCCAACTAAGTCCCCGCCACTCGCTCCCCACTGCATTAATTCCCACCCCTTGCTAGTCTCCCCAATGCTGTTCTTTAGAGTGAACAATCCACTTTTCTCACTTTTAATGACTAATCTCTGTCACTCTCCTCCTTAAAACCCCAAAGAATTCCCCGCTGCGTAAGTGAGGAAGTCCATGCTCCCCGATTTAACGTCACACCTTCTCATCGCCTAGTTGCTGCTTTTTTTCAGCCTCAGCTTCCGTTAGTTCCTCACAGCCTGTAGCCTCACTGACCTTCCTTCCCTAAGTGCCAAGTGCTCTTAGACACGACCAGGCGTCTGCACGAGACACGCAAGCTGCCGAGAATCCCGTCCCCACCACGCACTCTCCTGGTCTAGAGATTTGCTGGAATCCTTCAGATGTCAGTGCAGAAAGCATTTCCTCTCTGACACCTTCCCTACCTTCTAGAACCCTGCCCCAGGCAGTGCAAGAGCCCCTCTGAACATACAGTATACATGATGCCAAGTGACTCTTACCACATTGTTTTGAAAACCTATTTAAATTTGTCTCTTCCACGACATACTGTGATCTCCTTGATGGATGGGGGGCTGTGTGGTATTTGTCTAGACAGCTAATGTCTGGCACAGACCCCGGGCCATCGAGAAACAGTCTGCTGACTCATCAAGAATTGTCGTCTTTGCGACGTAAGAAAGACTACATGATCTCTGATCTTACACCATCCAGCAAGGGTCCAAATAATTTCACATAGAACTACACAGGCAAAATATGTGTATTCTTTTCCTCTTTGTGAGCCCGAGATCATAGGCATCCTGGAACGGAGGTGTCACTCTAAGCTGTCTGTCCCCTAGGCTGTCACGTCCAGCTTCAACATATTTTTTAGAAGTTGTAGGGATACGTGTACATCACCCCGTCTTAGAGCAAACGGGGCTTCAGCCTGACCAAGTTTAATGTTCATATAAAAATCAGAAATCTTCCAAACTGAAGCCTGAAGAAACATTTCCCATCTCTCCTTCCAGTCTGTCTTCCATCTGCATCCCACATCCCCACTGCTCACCTGCGTCAGACCACCTTCTATCTAGAAAAATTTTCGGTGGGACACTTGGATGAGAACTAATTACAGCAGTCATGAAAATGGTCCCATGAATGTAGGCTCCGCACAACAAGGATGCTTTGACCAGAGGCCTCAGATGTGGCCTGCAGGGTCTGTTCACGTGTTCTGCCTGGCTTCCCTGCAGACATTCTGCAGAAAATCAAGCCGGCAGTTAAAGTCATAGAAGGCCCAATGAAATCCAGAAAAATAGAGTGAGATTCATCTCCTTGGGAATATTTTTGAAAACCATCCACTAATAGGAAGAAGCGATTTAAGAGGATCAGTTTCAGAGCAGATGATGTCCAACTGCAGGTGGGTCAGTTTTGTCATTGTTGCTCGCTAGTTGGCTTTCTGTTGCTTCTAAAACGCCTCTGTTTAGAGAAGTGGCCTGAGTCGGCCCTCAGAGCAGAAAGGTGAGCTGGGACTGGCGACAGCCAAGCTCCTCTACCAGGTAGTAACCCGCTGAGAAGGAAGGATGGCCCAGGGCTTCCTCTGACTCTCTCCCTCAGTTATAAACTTTATGAAGGAAAAATGGAACAAAACATCTTAATTCAATATGGTATTGTCAAAGTATAAAAATAATTGTCTTTGGAGGGGATGGTATATTTCAAGGGGTAGAGTACGTGCTGGGTTCAATTCACAGTACCTCAATGTAAAAAAATAATAAGAAAAAGCCTTTAATTAAAAAGAAAAATAACAAAGAAGAAAAGAGATCTCAAACAACCCAAGTTTAAAAGAAAAAACTGTCTTTTAAAAATAGTAGTCAGCTCGGTCTTTTGCTAGATTAGGTGTTTGGGATTAACAGATTACACACTACTATGTATAAAATAAATAACCATCTCTCAGGTCCTTAATAACCTAGTTCAACCTGAATCCTTTCTCTTTTTTCCCCTAAACAACCCTGTGGAAGCCTCTGAAATTCTCATCTTATAAAATAATTCATTTAAAGGCGGTTTGAAAGTTACTGGTTAAAAAGTTATTTGTGGTTTCATGAATATAGGTCTAGTAAGAAAGACAGATAATAAACCAGTAAGCAAATAAATATATGACGTACTGCCAAGTACTAATAATTGTCACAAAGAAACATAAAGCATAATAGGAGAGAAAATGATTGAATAGGAAGTATGTGTGTGCTATTTTAAATAATGTGGTCAGATAAGTCCTCTCTGAGGGTAAAATAATTTGAACAAAGTCCTGATTGAAGCAAAAGGATAAGCCACGTAGGTAACAAACAAGAGAAGCCTCCCAGGCCGGGAGAAGTGTAAGTACGGGACTTGGAGTTACAAACACTGCTATCCTGGTGGGGACCATCTGGGCGGTGAAGATGAGCTGGAGCAGAACGGTGAGAACTGAGGCTGCAGAGACGGGTGAGGGACCGGATCACACAGGGCCTTGGTAGGGACTTCCGGATATCCTTCTGAATACAATGGAAAATCACGAGAGTATTTTGCAAACCGGAACAACTTGATCCGATTCATTCTTTAATAAGACCGTTGTGGGTAATATATGGGGAATTAACAATGGAAGCAGGGCAAGGTAAGCTGATGGGAAGGCACTGGGAAGAGTGCTGCTGACCTGGAGAGAGACACCGAGGTTGGGCTGGGATGATGGGGGTGACAGGCTGAAAGGGGACACGATTTGACAGTAACGGTCATGGGGCTTAATGCTCGAGTTGGACACAGACACAGAGTGGTTCAGGGTGATGGGTATGTGATATTTGGGGCTGAGTCACAAGTTTTCTGCAGGGAACTGACAGAAGAATAAAGTGGGGACGTTGACGTCGGTAAGAAGGGTTGGTGGGCGTTGAATTCCCCCTAAAGCCGCGTCTCTGTTTCTCTGTAGATGAAGTCAGAGAGCAGGGATGGGTGTTCCTACTTCTGCAGAGAATTGCGTGTCCTCCTCATGGACAAATTCGAGAGGCCTACCTGCCCATCCAATTGCAACATCTTGAATCTGCTTCTTTCTATCCAGGAGGAGATTTCCAACTAAGATGCCTATCAAAAATTCCTGTGTCCAGTGTTAGAGCTGTGTGCCTTTGGGATGATCTCAGAGATACCTCCACAGAGGCTCGGTGTGCTCTCTCTCCCTCAGAGCACACAGTTCCCTTCGGTCCGGTGGATCTTAGCAGAAAAGATTTCACAAATAGCCCCTCTCAGGCCCTGGGAACTAACCTCCCGCTTGGCCGAGCTCTGAAAATGAGCACGAGTTCCGGGCAAAGGGCCTTCTCCAGGGCGCCATCTGGCAGATTACATGAGGACAGTGTACAAAAGTGTGGGAGGGTTGATGGTATAAATGGATTTTAATTTTTGTTCTGAATCTGATTCTGTCCTTCCGTTTAGTTAAGGAAGTGTTCTTAGGCCAGACATAATTCTCCTTTTTTCTTTCTATTTGATCATGTAAAAGGTTTAGATAGGGTATTTGTTTTAGGGTAAGAATCTTTAAAAAAAAAAAAAACCTTTCAAATAGCCTCTTGTTAGGCATTTGGACAAGTAAATTCTCCCAGCAGTGTTGAACCCCCTTGTTCCTCCATGGCGGTCTCCAAAGGTATACATGTTCCAAATCTGACCCAAAACCAGTGAGCCTTTTCTGTTTTTTAAGCACTTCACCATAGACAAAAGATGTCACTAAAGAAGGTGAGAAAAGAGCCGGTCTCCATCATCCAGAGTCCCTCCCAAAGAGCCCACAGAAGTAAAGAGGAGATGAACGAGAGAAACGGTTTATTTATTCACACGCAGGAGCCAACCAGAAAAGTAACTACCATGTTAAATTGTGAAAGTTAAAGGCTTTGTTATCAACCTAACTTAATAAGGCAAAGGGAGAAGAGACAATTGGCTTCCATGATAGGTTTTCTTCTGCATCTATTGAATCTCAGATATCTTCAGCTTAAAGTGCTATTGTATTAACCGTGGGTTCCATCTGACTTTCCATTCCTCGAAATTTGTTCCTCTTTTTCAAGATTCACTCATGTATTCTGAGCCTCTGGATTTTCCACGTGAATTTTAGATTGATTGTCAGTTCCTGCAAAACACCACCTGGGATTTGGGTAGGCCTTCTTTGAATCCTTAGATCTATTCGTGAACTATTGTCATCTTAGTAGAATGAAGCCTTCTGCTCCATGAATATGGGATTATTCTCTGTGAATGTAGGGCTTAATTTCTCTCAACAGAATCTCTCATCTATTGTAGTCTTCAGTGTCCAAGTCTGGGACTTCTTCCTCACCTCTTTTGGATGCTGATTCAGAAGAGACACGACCTCCTGGAGAACCTCTGCTACCACGGAGCTGACATGGAACTGAGTCCTGAGAAGGCTTTAAATTCTTTTAAAAATAGGATTAATGTACTTTAATTACTCCATTGATGCATAATGAATGGGTTACATTAACTTAGGATTTTAATCCTTTTAGAATTAGTAGAGCAATACAGACACATTACAAAAAATTGAAATATTACCTAAAAGAGAAGAGATTTGTAAATCCCACCCACAGAGGTGACTGTCATGAATGATTTGGTGCTTATCTCTCAGTCTCTGTGTCTCTCAGTCTCTCTCTCTATCTCTGTCTCTCACACACTCACAATCAGATTCATTTCCATCTATGTTAATTTCACACATATGTGGTAATGCAGATGGGACCCTGGGTGCAGACAGTGGGTCTGCATACTTCCACCCTGAGGCCTCCCTTGACATTGGGTTGTGACCAGGCACCCACTTTTCCAACTGCACAACATTCATTCATCTACGTGAACCAGAATGAATGGGCCCCATCCCCTCTCCATTTACCTTAGTGTTGCTTTAATTCTGACTGTTTCGACCAGTGCTCTGATGAACACCCCTGAAAAGACATCTTTGAAGAGGTGTGCAAGGACTTTAGTGGGATGAACTCTAAGGATCCTGGGGAATGTATGCACCTATTGCCCTTTGATGAGTGCTGCACCCTGTTCCCCCGGAGAGGAGTGTCCATCCACTCTTCCCTCCACGGTATCTGCTGGAGCCTCTGACTGCTCACATTGTCACCAGGGCTGGTTGTTACCTGACTAAACACCTGCCAGTGTGATGGTGAAAAGTGTTGTTTCAATAGTGTATCCATCCATCTGTGTCCTCACCTGAGAGGTCAAGCATCTCTAACACACACTGGCCACCTGAACTGCCTCTCATTGAAACTGCCCATGTCTGTTCTCTTTCTGTTTAGAACACTGGGTTTCGAGAGGTTTTTGGGCTACAGGGATGTGAAAACTTTCTCCAACCTTGGGTTATGAGGAACACTTTTTCCAGGTTGTGATTTGTCTTTCCAGCTGTTTTTCTGGGCTTTTCTTGTTTTTTGATTTGTTTGGTTTTGTTTTTGCCACAGGAAGAGCTAAGAATCTCCTTTCTGTCTTCTGGCTGTGGTGTCACCGGGGGAACAGCAGTGTCTACCCTGAGATTATGCACAGAGTTTCTAAAAGGGCTTCATTTTGTACATCACATCTTTAATCCCCCTGGATTTCCCTTTCAAATAATAAAAATGCTATTTCAAGTGAAAACAAACAAGCAAAAATTCACCAGCCGCAGCTTAAAACAAGTGGGCAAGCACAAAAAGCCACCTTTCATAAAGTTTCATTGACAGGGAACACCCAGGAGAGGTAAAGACACCCAGAGAGAAAGAGGACTTGGGGTTGTCAGGGGCTGGGGGAGGGAGAAAGGGGAGTGCGTGCTCTGGATCCAGGGTTTTACTTTGAGGAAAGAAATAGTGTGAAACTAGATGGTAGTGATGGTCGCACATCATGTGAATGCACCTAATGCTCCTGAATTGCACAACTTAAAAGGGGAAAAGGTCTATATTTTATTACAAGAAACTTTAAAAAGAAAAAAATAAAATGTGAAACAAACAAAGGAAAGTAAAGAAAAACCAAACAAAAACATATCCAGCGGAAGGGACGTCAACTTTGGGAGGGGGAGGGGGAGGGGACGGATGGTGGGATTTTGGAGAACATTTTGGAGAAGAAGGTGTGGGTGGGTGCAGAGGGGTCTCTGCCCCAGGGGGTGGTGATGCCTGAACTGGTTCTCCATTGCCCAGAGGTCCAGCTGCAGATGCAGTTTCAGGAGGAGCTGCAGGAGCGGCAGGAGGGAGCTCGGGGCCTCCTGCTGGATCCAGATCGTCCTTTTTTTGGTCTCTGACATCTTCCCCTGCCCCTGCCTGCTCTGTAACTGGTGGATGTGGAGAGAGTTTTAAGTCTTGTGGAAGAGCTCATGCCGTGAGACAGGAAAAATTTACCTACCTGCCTCCCTTTCCATGTGCCTCTTCAAGGACAGAAACCTTCCCAGAGCTTTCCAGACAGCTCCCACCCAGAAAGTGCCCACAGGATGTGTTCTGTGACTGAATTCTTCCAGACAGGTGGTCTGAGGCCATTCTTTGTTCTGGTCCCAACTGTAGCCTCTGGGGACACCTCCCTATGTGGCCCAGCCCTCGCCCCTCCCTCACCTACACACAGGCACCAGCCCTGCCTTTCTGACCCTCGGGCTCTGCTTTGGGGGCTCCTGGTCCTCCACCTGACTTGCAGCGAGGTGGGCACGGTGCTCCAGGTCAGAGCCGGGTGTGCTGAGCTGCCCGTTAGCCCCGGGCAGATCCCTGGGGAAAGCCCTGGGTGATGTCTGGGTCGGAGGCCTGCCCCACTGATTTCTGGGCCATGGTGGTGGGGACCCCTCCATATCCAGACCCACCTGGGGCTGCGCTCGCCCTCAGAAGAGTGGCACAGCAGCTCTTCACTTGGGGAGGGGGCGTTGGTGTTCTTATTCATCAGCTCCTGTTCAATATGTGGTATCTGGCTCTGCAATGACAGTGACCAGCAGCTGACCCTGCCTGGAAGTCTCAGAGCCCTGCCCGGCCAGGAACACTCCTGCTTCTGTCCACTCGACCCTCTGCTGCCAGATCAGACCGGGACCTTGTTCAGCTCAGTCACCCGGGAGTGAAAAGACATACCCAGAATGCATGGGCTCCACCTCGGGCAGCAGGACCCTTCCCCAGCTCTCCACATCCCAGCCAGCCAGCTTTGACCTGGGCTGTGGATGTGACCAGCCTCCCAGGCCTCTGACCTGCTCTTGCTTGAGGCAGAAACCCATCCCCAACATGACTGCTCCACCTCCACCAGCCAGGACGTGGCCGTGGGGCTACCTGGGTGGGATCTGAGTGGTGGCCCGGCCTGGGCGGGCCTGCCCTGGGCCTCCCTGTGTTACCTTTGGGTCTCTCTGGCCAAAAGGCCAGAGGCACCTGGGGTGAGACCTGACCCAGTGTCGGCTCCATTGGTACAGCCCCTCGCTGCGGGCTTTCCGGGGGCTGCGGCCTCGGGATATTGGGATGCAGCAGAACATGCCTTTGTCTCCAACCAAGTGAGCTGAGTAGGGGCTTCTCTACAGAGTGGGTGCCTGGTGACCTCGGTTCCAAGTTGTTGTGCTCTATTGCCAGGGAAGTAAGGTCACTTCCTGGGGTCCCCTTACCCAAGCCTCCTCCCTAAACAAAGCTCCCCAAGGGACTTTCTGGGCTGCCAATGGCTCACTTCCCACCCCATGCCATGTCCTCACACAGCGACACCAACTGAGAATTCCCCCATAGCCCTGGGGAGGCCTGGATGCAGCCAAGGCCTGCAGCTCTGAGGACGCAGCTGGTTTCAGACCTGGCTCCCCCCACTCAGCAGTGCTGTCACCCTGGACAAGCCACGTGCCTCTCAGGGTCTCCCCAATCCCCCATCGGCACAGTGGGGATCATTCTGGCCCCTCCTTCCTAGAGAAGCCATCCTGTCTCTAGACCTAGAAACACCTACTGCCTCTGTCATCCCCGCGGGCTGGCATCACAGGGAGCTCGTGCACAGACTCAGCAAAGGAAGGACCCCACAGAGGGCTGGCAGAGCGCAGAGCAAATGCCACACAGGCCGGGGTCTGCCCTGAGGTCTGGAGAAAGTCACTTTCCTTGCTGCTTGCTTCCCAGCTCCCAGTCGTGTGACTAAATTTAAATACAACACTGATATTGTCCGCTCTGGCATACAACCTCCTAGGTCATTCTGTCATGTTGACATACAGGCCCAGTGTCCCATCTAGGCCTCTGTGGTGGCTGCCCCTCAGTGGCTTCCTGTTTTTTGCCTTTGGTCACACGCCCTTGTGTGATCCCCACACTCTTCCCTGGTGGGTGGATGGACATTGCTACCAGGTTCTGAGATGTAGACTGACTTGTGAAAATGTGCGTGAGTTCCACTCCTTCCCAGCTCCAGTGTTTATTTTCTCTGTCTGTCTCTCAGTGCCTCTCTCTCTGTCTTGTCTCTCTCTGTTTCTCTGTCTCCCCCTGCTTCTCTGTGTTTCAGTCTTTCTGTCTCTTTTCCTGGATGTATGTGTGTACATATTTATGTGTCTATGTGTATTTATGTGTATATTTGTGTATTTATGTGTGTGTATTGTTAGGGCCCAGGGAAAGTCACTTCTGAAAATGCCTTGATGACATATTGATTATTTTGAATTCATTTTACTGAAGAAAAATCATCTTTGAAAGTTGTGCAAGAACTTTGGTGGGATCAGCCCTAAGGACCAGCACTGCTGGGGAAGGGATGCACCTGTGGCACTTTGATGTGTCCTGTACCCTGTTCTCCCAGAGAGGAGCGTCCATTTGCTCTTCCTTCCAGGCAACCTGCTGGGTCCTCTGCCTCCTCACATTGTCACCAGAGCTGGTTGTCACCAGGCTAAAGGCCTGCCAGTCTGATGGTGGCCAATGCTGTCTCCACAGTGTGTCCATCTGTCTGTGTCCTCACCTGACACACACTGGCCATCTGCACTGCCTCTCATTGGAACTGACTGTGTGTTTTGTTTCTTTTCAGAACACTGGGTTTCAGGAGGTTTTTGGGCCACAGGGATGTGAAGCCTTTCTCTGACCTTGAGTCATGAGGAATGCTTTTTCCAGGTTGTGGTTTGTCTTTCCAGCTGTCTTTCTTGGCCTTTGTTTTCTGGTTTTGTTTGGACTTATTTTGCCACAGGAAGAGCTAAGCATCTCCCTTCTGGCTCTGGTTTCACACTTAGAACAGCAGTGCCTACCCCGAGATTATGCACATAGTTACTAAAAGGGCTTCATTTAATACGTCTCATCTTTAATCCACCTGGATTTTCTGCTCAAAATACAAAAATGCTAATTCACATAAAAACAAAAAAAATTCACCCATCCCTGCTTAAGATATATGGGCATGCAAAAAAAAAACAAAAACAAAAACAGAAAAGCCACCATTTATATGATTTCATTGATAGGGAACCTCCAGGATAGGTAAAGACACAGAAAGAGACAGGGGATTAGGGCTTGTCACAGGCTGGGGGAGGGAGGACGTGGGGTGTGCTTTGGATACAAGCTTTTACTTTGAGGAAGGCAATAGTCTGAAACCAGTGGTGTTGGTCTCACTGCATTGTGAATGCACCTAATGCACCTTAACTGCACAATTTAAAATGGGAAAAGGCTAAACTTTACTCATATACTTAAAATATAAAAATCGAATATACTGTATTAGAAAAGAACAAATCTGACTCCATATTAGATCTGTTCTTTGGCTGTAACCCCGTGCCCTCTTTTCTGGGCTTAGTCTTGCTAACTCTGCACCTTTTGTAAGACAATGTTGCCTTTACCTAAAATATATAGGAAAGCCTATTTTCAAGGCTCTGATTTTTAAGGATCTTAAAACTTTTGCACTGATATAAAGACAACAATTTGCAGAATAGAAAATAAATTTTGTTTTGTTAGAGGTTTTACAGAGGCACTATGACCTGATCCATATAGACAGCTGCAGACCAAGATAAAGGCAGACTAATGTCCTGGAGAACAATCTTCCCCAAGTGAGACTTCAGGCTCATTTTTTAATAAAAATGGCAAAAGCTATGGCTAGCTGTTTCAAACTTCTTGGTGTAGGATTATTTCGTTCTTGGAATCCTCTGCAGCTCCCACGTGGCATGGTGTCCCTATAAAACCTGGAACAGAGAGTTCTGCTTCAGGGAAACTGCGCTACTTACATATCTATGGGGAGGCAATCGCTCAAATTCGGTTTCCCAGCTCCTTTTTGCAAGGAAGGGCAGTTTGCGCTGAAAAACTGATTTGGAGCAAGTGCCTCCACAAAGACATATAAGTAGCGTGTTTTTGATAGGACAGAATATCTGGGTTTACAACAAGCTAGGTGAAGGACAGCTTCCAAACACATTCAACACTCAAAAGTGAGCATGGGAAAAGGTGTTCTTTCCTCCAGCATAAAAGGCAGAGGGACATATATAAACACTTATTCTGATTTCTCAGCAAGTTTCCTAAAGCCGGTTTCCAATTAAAAGCAGTTTGCAGTGGAAAATGGGTTTGGAGCGAGTGACAAACGATAGATATGTCAGAGGCGTAGATACCTTAGGTCAGAGACTCTGGATTCCCAACAAGCTAGGTGAACGACGGCTTCCACACACAGATCTCAGAAGTGAGCATGTGGAGAGGCATTCTTTCATCCAGCTTAAAACGCAAACTGACATGCAGAAACACTTACTCTGATTTCTCAGCATGCTTCCTAAAGCCAGTTTCAAAGTAAAAGCGGATTGCACTGAAAAATCGCGTTGGAGGGAGTGCCACCCATTAGAAATGTAAGCAGTGTAGTTCCCCTAGGCTAAAAGCACTGCGTTCCCAAACAAGGTAGGTGAAGGACGTCTCCAACACACATTCAGACCTCAAAAGGAGCATGTGGAGAGGCGTACTTTCATCCAGCAAAAAGGGCAGAGTGACATGCAGAAACACATTCTCAGATTTCTCAGCAAGTTTACTAACGCCGGTTTCAAAGTAAAATCAGTTTGCTGCGGAAAACCTCATTGGAGCAAATGCCTCCACTTAGATATGATAGTTGTGTAGTTCCCGAAGAGCAGAAACTCTGGGTTTCCAACAAGTTAGGTGAAGGACGGCTACAACACACATTCAGCTGTCAGAAGTGAGCATGTGGAGAGGCGTTCTTTCATCCAGCACTGAAGGTTAAGTGACATACAGAAACACTTTCTCTGATTTCTCAGCATATTTCTCAAAGCCGGTTGCGAGTAAAAGCGATTTGCAGTGGAAAACCGAGTTGGTGCTAGTACGTCCCCATATATATGAAAGCAGCGTAGTTTCCCTAGTCCAGAAACTCTGGGTTCCCAACAACCTAGGTGAAGGACGGCTTCCACACACATACAGATCTGAAAACTGAGCATGTGGAGAGGCAGCCTTCATCACGCATAAAAGGTAGAGTGACATGTAGAAACCAGTCTCTGATTTCTCAGCATATTTCCTAATGCCGGTTTCAAAGTAAAAGCGGTTTGCTGTGGAAAACATTGGAGCGAGTGCCTCCGCTTAGATATGTAAGTAGCTCAGTTCCCCTATACCAGAAACTCTGGGTTTCCAACAAGTTACGTGGAAGATTGCTCCAAAACACATTTAGCTGTCAGAAGTGAGCATGTGGAGAGGCGTTCTTTCATCCAGCACTGAAGGTTAAGTGACATACAGAAACACTTTCTCTGATTTCTCATCATATTTCTCAAAGCCGGGTGCGAGTAAAAGCGATTTGCAGTGGAAAACCGAGTTGGTGCTAGTACGTCCCCATATATATGAAAGCAGCGTAGTTTCCCTAGTCCAGAAACTCTGGGTTCCCAACAACCTAGGTGAAGGACGGCTTCCACACACATACAGATCTGAAAACTGAGCATGTGGAGAGGCAAGCCTTCATCACGCATAAAAGGTAGAGTGACATGTAGAAACACAGTCTCTGATTTCTCAGCATATTTCCTAATGCCGGTTTCAAAGTAAAAGCGGTTTGCTGTGGAAAACCACATTGGAGCGAGTGCCTCCGCTTAGATATGTAAGTAGCTCAGTTCCCCTATACCAGAAACTCTGGGTTTCCAACAAGTTACGTGAAAGATTGCTCCAAAACACATTTAGCTGTCAGAAGTGAGCATGTGGAGAGGCGTTCTTTCATCCAGCATTCAAGTTTAAGCAAAAACAGAAACACTTACACTAATTTCTCAGCTTGTTTCTCAAAGCCAATTTCAAGTAAAAGCAGTTTCTAGTGGAAAACCGAGTTGGTGCCAGTACTTCCCAATATATGTTTATGTAGTGTAGTTTCCCACTGAAAAGAAACTGTGTTCCCAACAAGCTAGGTGATTGACGGCTTTCACACACACTTAACACTGAGAATTGAGCATGTGGAAAGATGTTCGTTTATCTAGCCTTAAGGGAATGGGTTGCAGTGGAAACACTTACACTGATTTCAAAGTATGTTCCTAGTGCGGGTTTGAAATTCATGAATTTTTCACTGTAAAAGCGAGTTGGAGATAGTACCTCCCCATATATATGTATGTAGTGTTATTGCCCACTAAAAAGGAAGTGTGTTCCCAACAAGGTAGGTGATTGAAGGCTGTCACACACACTTAACCCTCAGAATTGAGCACGTGGAGAGATATTCGTTCATCTAGCATAAAGAGAATATGTAGCACTAGAAAATCTTACTCTGGTTTCTCAGCATGATTCTCAAAGCCAGTTTCAAGTAAAAGCGGTTTGCTGTGAAATACCGAATTCGTGCTAGTACGTCCCCATATATATGAAAGCAGCGTAGTTTACCTTGGACTGAAACTCGGGTTTCCAACAAGTTGTTGAAGGACGGCTTCCAAAATCATACATTTCTGTTAATTGAGCATGTGGAGAGGCGTTCCTTCATCCAGCATAAAAAGCAGAGGGACTTCTAGACACACATTCTCTGATTTCTCAGCGTGTTTCCTAACGCCGTTTTCAATGTGAAAGCGGTTTGCTGTGGAAAACCGCGTTGGAGCGCGTGCCTCCCCTTAGATATGTAAGTAGAGTAGTTCCCCTATACCAGAAACCCTGGGTTTCCACCAAGTTAGGTGAAGGACGTCTCCAACACAAACTCAGATATCAGAAGTGAGCTTGTGGAGAGGCGTTGTTTCATCCAGCATTGAAGGTTAAGTGACATACAGAAACACTTACTCTGATTTCTCAGCATGATTCTCAATGCCGGTTTCAAGTAAAATGGGTTTGCAGTGAAAACCGAGTTGGTGCTAATACGTCCCCATATATATGAAAGCAGCATTGTTTCCCTAGACAAGAATGTCTGGGTTCCTTACAAGCTAGGTGAAGGACGGCTTCCACACCGATACAAATCTGAAAATAAACATGTGGAGAGGCGATCTTTCATCCAGCATAAAATGCAGAGTGACATGTAGAAACACAGTCTCTGATTTCTCAGCATGTTTACTAACGCCTGTTTCAAAGTAAAAGAGGTTTGCTGTGGAAAACTGCCTTGGAGATGATTGCCTTCCTCCTTAGATATATAAGTAGCGTTTGAAGTTCATGCAGTTTTCACTGTAAAACCGAGTAGAAGCTGGTACCACCCCATATATATGAGTGTAATGTAGTTTCCCACTCGAAAGAAACTACGTGTTCCTAACAAGCTAGGTGATTGACGGCTTTCACACACATTTATCTCTCAGAATTGAGCATTTGGAGACTTTCATTTATCTAGCATAATGGGAATGGGTTGCAGTAGAAACAATTACTCTCATTTCACAGTACGTTCCTAGTGCCGGTTTTATAGTCATGCATTTTTCACTGTAAAATCTAGTTGGAGCTAGTTCCTCCCCATATATATGTATGTACTGTAGTTTACCACTGAAAAGAAACTGTGTGTTCCCAACAAGCTAGGTGATTGAGGGCTTTCACACATAATTAAATCTCAGAATTGAGCATGTGGAGAGACGTTCGTTCACCTAGCATAAAGGGAATGGGTTGCAGCAGAAACATTTACTCTGGTTTCTCAGCATGTATCTCAAAGCCGGTTTCAAGTAAAAGCGTGTTGCTGTGAAATACCGAGTTGGAGCTAGTATGTCCCCATATATATGAAAGCAGCGTAGATTAAATTGGACTGAAACTCTGAGTTTCCAACAAGTTGTTGAAGGACGGCTTCCACACTCATACAGTTCTGTTAATTGAGCATGTGTAGATCCGTTCCTTCATACAGCATAAAACGTAGAGGGACTTCCAGACACATATTCTCTGATTTCTCAGCATGTTTCCTATCTCCATTTTCAATGTAAAAGCAGTTTGCTGTGGAAAACAGCGTTGGAGCGAGTGCCTCACCTTAGATATGTAAGTAGAGTAGTTCCCCTATACCAGAAATTCTGGGTTTCAAAGAAGTTAGGTCAAGGACGTCTCAAACACAAATTCAGATGTCAGAAGTGAGCTTGTGGAGAGGCGTTCCTTCATCCAGCATTGAAGGTTAAGTTATATACAGAAACACTATTCAGAATTCTCAGCATGTTTCTCAAAGCCGGTTTCAAGTAAAAGCGGTTTGCAGTGAAAAAACGAGTTAAGTGCTAGTACGTCCCCATATATATGAAATCAGAGTAGTTTACCTTGTACTGAAACTCTGGGTTTCCAACAAGTTATGTGAAGGACGGCTTCCATACTCAGACATTTCTGAAAATGGAGCATGTGGAAACGCTTTCCTTCATCCAGCATAAAACTCAGAGGGACATCTAGACACACATTCTCTGAATTCTCAGCCTGTTTCTTAATGCCGTTTTCAATGTAAAAGCGGTATGCTGTGGAAAACTGCGTTGGAGAGAGTGCCTCCCTTCAGATATGTAAGTAGTGTAGTTCCCCTATACCAGAAAATCTGAGTTTCCAACAAGTTAGGGGAAGGACTGCTACAACACAAATTCAGATGTAAGAAGAGAGCTTGTGGAGATGCGTCCTTTCATCCTGCATTGAAGGTTAGGTGACCTACAGAAACACTTACTCTGATTTCTCAGTATGTCCCTCTAACCCGGTTTCAAGTAAAAGCGGTTTGCAGTGAAAAACCGTGTTCGTTCTAGTACGTCCCCATATATATGAAAGCAGCGTAGTTTACCTTGGACTGAAACTCTCGGTTTCCAACAAGCTAGTTAAATGAGGCTTCCACACTCATACAGTTCTCAAAATTGAGCATGTGGAGAGGCATTCCTTCATGCAGCATAAAAGGCAGAGGGACTTATAGACACACATTCTCTGATTTCTCAGCATGTTTCCTAATATCGGTTTCAATGTAAAAGCGATTTGCTTTGAACAAGATTACACTGTATAGCCCAGGGAAATATACATAAAATGTTATGATAGCTCACAGAGAAAAAAATGTGACAATGAGTGTGTATATGTCCATGAATGACTGAAAAATTGTGCTGAACACTGGAATTTGACACAACATTGTAAAGTGATTAGAAATCAATAAAAAATGATAAAAATGTCTAAGTTTAATTATGAAGCAAAAAAAAAAAAGCGGTTTGCTTTGGAAAACCGCGTTGGAGGGAGTGCCTCCCCTTACATATGTAAGTAGCGTAGTTCCCCTATACCAGAAAATCTGAGTTTCCAACAAGTTAGGTGAAGGACGGCTCCCACACTCATATAGTTCTCAAGTTAAGCATGTGGAGAGGCGTTCCTTCATGTAGCATAAAATGCAGAGGGACTTCTAGACACTCATTTTCTGATTTCTCAGCATGTTTCCATATGCCGTTTCAATGTAAAAGGGGTTTGCAGTGGAAAACCGTGTTGGAGCGAGTGCCTCCCCTTAGATATGTAAGTAGCGTAGTTCCCCTATACCACAAACTCTGGGTTTCCAACAAGTTTGTTGAAGGACGTCTCCAACACAAATTCAGATATCAGAATTGAGCTTGTGGAGAGGCGTTCTTTCATCCAGCATTGAAGGTTAAGTGATATACTGAAACACTTACTCTGAATTCTCGGCATGTTTTCAAGGCCGGTTTTAAGGAAAAGCTGTAAGCACTGAAAAACCTAGTTCATGCTAGTACGTCCCCATATATATGAAATCATCGTAGTATACCTTGGACTGAAAATCTTGGTTTCCAACAAGCTTGGTGAAGGACGGCTTCCACACTCATACACTACTGAAAATTGAGCATGTGGAGAGGCGTTCTTTCATGCAGCATGAAAGCCAGAAGTACTTATAGACACACATTTTCTGATTTCTCAGCATGCTTCCTAACCCCGGTTTCAATGTAAAAGCGATTTGCTTTGGAAAAGCGTGTTGGAGAGAGAGCCTCCCCTTAGGTATATAATTAGAGTAGTTTCCCTATACCAGAAACTGGGTTTCCAACCAATTATGTGAAGGACGGCTCCAACAGAAATTCAGATGTCAGAAAAGAGCTTGTGGAGGGGCGTTCTTTCATCCAACATTGAAAGTTAAGTGACATAGAGAAACACTTACTCTGATTTCTCAGCATGTTTCTCAAAGCCGGTTTCAAGTAAAAGCGTTTTGCAGTGATAAACCGAGTTCATGCTAGTATGTCCCGATATATATGAAAACAGTGTAGTTTATTTGGGACTGAGTCTCTGGGTTTCTAACAAGCTAGGTGAAGGATGGCTTCCACGCTCATAAAATTCTGAAAATTTAGCATGTGGAGAGGCGTTCCTTCATGTAGCATAAAAGGCATAGGGACTTCTAGACACACATTCTCTGATTTCTCAGCGTGTTTCCTAACGCCGTTTTCAGTGTAAAAGCGGTTTGCTGTGGGAAACCGCGTTGGAGCGAGTGCCTCCCCTTAGATATGTAAGTATCATAGTTCCCCTAGACCCGAAACTCTGAGTTTCCATCAAATTAAGTGAAGGACGTCTCCAACACATATTCAGATATTAGAAGTGAGCTTGTGGAGACGCGTTCTTTCATCCACCATTGAAGTTTAATTGACATATAGAAACATTTACTCTGATTTCTCAGCATGTTTCTCAAAACTCGTTTCAATTAAATGCATTTTGGGGTTGAAAACCGTGCTGGTGCTTGTGCGACCCCATATATATCAAAGCAGCATAGCTTCCCTAGACCTGAAACTCTAGTTTCCCATCAAGCTAGTTGAAGATAGGCTTCCACACTCATACAGATCTGATATTGAGCATGTGGAGTGGCGTTCTGTAATCCATCGTATAAGGCAGAGTGACTTGTAGAAACACTTAGTCTGATTTCGCAGCATGATTCTTAATGCCGGTTTCAAGTAAAAGTGGTTTGCAATGGAAAAGCACCCTGGAGCTTGTGCCTCCGCTTAGATATGTAAGTAGCGTAATTCCCCGAGGCCAGAAAGTCTGGGTTCCCAAAAACCTTGGTGACGATTGCTTCCCCACACATCCGTTCCCAAAATGGAACATGTAGAGAAGCGTTCCTTTATCTAACCTAATCAGGAAGGCTACACCGAAGCACTTACCATGGTTTCTCAGCATGTTTCCTACAGTAGGTTTAAAGCTAAAAGCATTTTTCGCCCCAAAACCTAGTTAGAGCTTGTTCTTGCTGTTCTATATATCAGTCATGCAGTGCCACTAACACCAAAATTCTTTGTTTCCAACAGGGTTGGTGAAGGATGGCTTCCACACACCTTCGGTTTTCTCTCCTCCTTAATCTTCTGCTAAGGGAACCATGCAGATTGTGTATTCTGGAAGCCAAGGAATTTTTTTTTTTCATTTAGGATCAGCCTCGGAGAAAACTGAGGCCTGCTCCTGCTTCTTTTCCCTGCTAGATTTCCTCTTGGTGCATTTCCAGATCCTCACGAGTGAGTTCCTTTAACCAAGTAATTATTTCCAAGAAAATGAGCAGGTTTCCATAGGGCCATTACTTCTTTATATTTTTGCTTTTGAATACCTCTCTTCCGTCTCTTTATCTCCAGGTGTCTTATTTCTATGTCCTTTGGTTGGTTCTGAAGGTTAATCAGCATTAGTGTAGAAATTGCTTGATATTACTGATCAATTTTCTTTACATGGATATTTGAATTATCATTGGATTTTAGGGAAGATAGTTTCTTTAAAAAAATTTTGGTAAGCATCTTCTGGAGGATTCTGATTCTGTTGGCCTAGAATTATAATGCTTAATTTATGAATAAGTGATACTTTCATAGAGCTCAAAATTCCAAAAGTTTGAGTGCCACCAGTGTCCCTAAGCCTTTCAAACTTTTCCTTGGGGGCACTCAGAACTGAGTGTGTGTGTGTGTGTGTGTGTGTGTGTGTGTGTGTGTACTTCTGGAGTTAGTTTAGCCTGAAATGAGCAAAGGCAAGTACCCCCCATTTTACACAAATAACAGACGACTTTCACAATTTTATACCTTTTAAAAATATATGAACTGTAATGTTGTAGAATTTTACAAGTGGTGGTGACCTTCAGGGCTGTCAGCAACGGAGGCAGAACAGTTGGAGGGACAGCAGGTGCTCGTGCTCAGTGGCTGAAGTCACACAACATCCATGGCCACCTCTGGTTACTCTTATAGGGTTGGTGCTGTCTGCAGGCTTTCACGGCTGTGCCCCCCCTCCCGACCAAATATATATATTAGGAAAAGTGGTGAGCCTCAGTATGAGAAATAATAAAGAATTAGTAGGGGAAATTGAGTTTATTGTTTTTAAAAAGAAAAAATTAGCATCCAGGTAGTTTAATTTCAGCTGCTAATAGACTGATGTGATGACATTGACAAAGATGCGTAAACACCTGCAAGATCATGGGGCAGGACCGGAGACTCTGAAGCAGCAATCACCACACACAAACTTCACTGCTGTCCTTGACAGCCTTATAGAATTACTTGATTAACAAAAAGCCATAGATGTTAAATATCATCATTTTGAGAAAGCAGTTCTTTTGAAATCTTATATACTAATGTAACTGAATTGGATAAAGAAATGCTAAATGTGTAATAAAGTATCCAAAGAGGTAATGATTACTGAAAACACCACAAATTGAAGAGGACCACAGGATAATGTGCATATATATTTTAATGATCTGGAAGAATCAGCTCAGCAGTGTATTCAAGACATCTAGAGATGATGTCAAATGGGGGCGTCTTGGATAGCTTTTTGTGAATGTTAGAGTGAAGTCAAGGTCAAGCACACTAGTTTAGTTTAAAAGCAAAAGGTGAAACAGACTTCTTTTCAAAAAGCTATTGTGTCTGGGGAGAAATCATCGAATCCATGGGTCAAGGGAAGGAAAAAAAAAACCTAGTGACCACGTGACTGTTTCAGGGGCTGGTAGTAAATTGACAGTTGACAATTGTGTAAATTACATATGATCTTGATGTCCAACTGACCCAAAGATTTTTAGTCCATGTGCCAAAAATATATCAAGGAATAAATAGTGATCTATGTTTTGTCAGCTCTGTTATCCCTCCTTCAAGCCTGCATTGTGATTGGGAAACTAAGAACTTCTACTGCAGGGAGGGGGATTTTCAAAAAAGGAGAGTCCCCCAACCGAGAAAATAAAGAAAAAGTAGACGTACACTGTAGAGACACAGGGAGATCTGTTGAGCCAGATGACACTTGCTTTACTGTCAACTAGTAGGAGGTGCAGCTTTTTGATGACTTGGGTACCACGTTGCTGCCTTTCTCAAGGTATTGCCCACGGCTCTTGAGAAGCGATGAAGTGGGGCCACGGAATTAGCCTCCGATTGCCCTTTGCCATGGATGTTGTCTCTATTCTCCACTTTTAAGCTTTAGCTTAGACAAGTTGCAGTGTCTTGCCAAGTGAGCTACAGACAGTAAGTGCGTCTTGAAGCACACGGCTCTTTCCTCCTCACTGCAGCAGAGAACCTCTGCATTGGAGCATCCTGAGGTGTCATCGGTGGTCATTTTTCATGTTAGGAATCAGTAAGGATGCTATGTCCACATGGATGAGGAGGGTAAGATTTCAGTCTCTAAAGTGGCAATGATGGGTTGACCTTTTCACTTAAAGAGTCTCACATCAACAAATGCATGTCTGTTCTGGACCAAGAAGAAACAAGTGTTTGAAAAAGAATAGCTTGAAAAGTCAGTGGGGCGTGTCAGGCATCTTCTTCATGTCTTCAAGTTCGGGTATCAAACATGGGTTTCCTATCCTGAGTGATACTGACAATTTGTCATGCTCTGTGCCTCATGTATACCGAAGGCTTTCCTAAATAAAATATCTAGAAATGGTATCATTCTTGATATCTGTTAAACAGGTGGAGATGAAGGAATTAAAATTAGTCCCTAATGTGCATTGATTTTTTTAAAGACATCAATTTTATAGAAACTTTTGAAGAATTAAAGTGACAGAAAATTGCAAAGAACCTTCTCCTTCTGGTAGAAAAGGGTTCTGTTTTCCTTTTTTGATGAATGTAACATAGAATCAGTACTAATATTGTTTGTATTGTACTTCGTGTTTACAGAGTGATTCACAGATATTCTCCTATTTCATCTGTGTCCATGAACTCTGGAAGATAAGATTTCCTAGTTATGCTTTTTAATGTCTATTTCTTAACTCTGTCTAAAAGCAGATTGATTGAGCTCCATTTCCTCAGTTTAGAAGGCTGGACTGATTAATTGTGTCAGAACACTCCAGGAGGCAGAGGAAAGGAAGAGACAGGGGTTCTACATGATGGAAGCTGCTCCTGAAATGATTTGACCAGCAGTCTTATCCATTTTTCCCAAGGCTGGAAACAAAACACAACCCAAGACAAGGAAAACAGGGAGCCCATGTGACTCCAGCCTTGGCACGTAGAGTCACGGCTGTCCTCCTGTGCCTTGGAGAGGAGGATGCTTTGGGTCTCTGTTCTACAAACTCTGTTTTGCTTTTTCTCCACAGTGTCTTGTTCTACTGGCATATGCTGAAACTTGATTTACATTTCATAGCATTAAAACAAAAATCAATATCTCTTTATCATTTATTAACTATTTGGTAAATAGTTTTTGGTGAAAGTTTAACTTTATTATTAGGACTTACCATGGCAATGTACAATACCTAGTTCAACAGATAACAGCAGTGGCTTAATCATGCTCAAATTGTATTTCCTTCTTACATAAAGAAGTCAAGCAATCGGTACCCCAGGGCTGGTTTGCATGATGGCCCCAAGGTCAGAGAACCAGATGCCTGTTATCTTCAGCCCATCAACCTGATGGCCCAAAGTGGCTGCCTGAGGGTCAACCATCAGGTCCACATTCCAGGCAGCAGAGAGGAGGGAAGAAAGGTGCTTCAGTTCCCTTTTGGGATGGTTCTGTGAAGTCCCAGGTAGCTTTCCTGCTTTTATCTTGCTTTAGACAGAGGACTGAGAGACAGCTTGCTATGAGGTAAGCTCAGCTCAAGGACCAGCCATCTCCCTCGAGGGGAGAGGAAGGAGGGGGCGGGGAAGCACCGCTCATCCTGCACATGGTGTAAGACACCACGATGAGCCGCCGGGGGCCTCTGCAGTCCGTCCATTGCTTCGGGCTGAACTGAGCGGTTGGTAACGGTTGAGATTTTCACGTAGAGGTGAGTGTATGCTGGAACAATTGCTCTGTTCACTTAAACTAGTGGCTACCAGAGCACGTTGGAGAACACATTTGTCCTCACCTTCTAGCCAGTGACCCTCCCTCCAGGTTTCTGTCCTGCTGTTCATTTCCACGTTATTTTCCAAGACTTCCGGAAGAAATGTAAGCAGCCTGATGCTCAAATGCTTTTCTGTGTGATTCCCCCCTTGTTCTTTGAAAGAACTACAAATTGCCTAGATAACAGTGGACGAAACGCCAACCCCCCATTTCTTTAAAGGTCTGAGATTTGGTGTTTGGAAATAGAAGAAAATTGCAGAAACACCCTTAAGAAACTTATTATTTCTTTCAAATGTGATTTGGAACAGCAAAGGACAATCTATTTTATAGCACAACTTTTAAGACAACTGAATTGGCAGTAAGTTCACATAATGAAACTTCCAACAAGCCTTTATATTTCTCCTGGAAATTCCTTGGTTCTTGGTGTAAATTTGTAATAATTAATATCAGCTTTCTATTCTTTCTCTTCCTGTAGTTGTAGAGTTAAAATGAGATTGTACGAGTGACTCTCAGGCAGAATGCTTGGCAAAGTGCTAGTTGCTCTTGCTGCTTTATAATGTCCTCTTAGGTAATTCCGTTGTCCATTGGCTTGCGACTACCTCCTCATTTGATGTAAGAAAAATAGCATGCCTTAAGAATTTTAAAAATAATGAATGAAGATTTACTGATTAATGCTGGGTGTATTTTTATAGGTCATTTATTTAAAAAAAAGTAGGAGTTCTCTAAATAGAATTTATTCAGTGTGCCTAGAATATGATTCAGTTAAAAATGATTTTCCTTTAAATTCTTTACAGAAATTTTCTGTGATATTTTTATTGAATAGTAGTTGAAGTTTTCTGAGGAGGGGTTACATTTCTAAAAGTTTATTCTAGTAACATTTGATACATTAAATAAATGATTCATATCCCTGGACAGCATAAAGCCCTGGCTGTTTTGTTTTATTTTTTTTTAATATATATAACTTTGGGAGTAATTTGTATGACATTTTATTGGGTAGAAGTATTTCCCATTTCCATTTTACAGGCAGAGAAGATGAGTCATACGATACTCATTATACAAGAGCAGCAGAGGCTGATTAATTTGGGCAGAGGAGGAAAAGTGTGTGGAGAAAAAATCCTTGATTCTCAAACTGGACACATTCTGCAGTGCTGTGCAGCTGAAACGGTTTTGATTTTGCTTTTGGGTTGTCCTAGGTTTCGGCCCATGTGACTGGAAAGGTCTCTCCGGCAAAGATGCTAATTTAAGAAGGTTGTCATTCTAAATGCTCTTAAGAGGATTAAACAAAGTCCACAGCAAATAAATGAACATGTTTGGAAGGTTTTCCACCCTCATGTAACTTCCAGAAAACAGACATGATTCACTTGCTAAAGCAAACACACAGGTATATTAATGAGCCTGGCTCACATGACTGGACAGCACGGAGGGAGCCTCATCTATTGGCGTGGGTTCCGCTGCAGGAACCGCACCTGAAATTTTAATTAGAATTTATTTCCAGCGAGTGCTGCTTCCGCGTTTTTCTCCCCAATGTAAGGAAGCGCCCTCCTTGCCTGGCCATCAGTCTGCAGAGCCCCGCGGCTCACACACTCCCCCGTTCATCAGGAGGCTGATGGAGCCAGTTTGCTTAGAAACACTTAGCTACACGCGCAGCGAGGGATCATCAGTGTCTTCTGTGTGTTCACCTCCACGTGCAGGGGAGAAAATCGAGTTTTGCTGGCGACAAACGCTAATTGACCACCAGCTGTTTCAGAGGGACTGTGATGTTGAAAACTGGAGTTCCTTTCATTTTTATATGTTGGATGCTGACAAATTGCACGGCGACACCCCCACTGTAAGTACACCCACCAGGGAGGGGGTCGGAATTTGGATCTGCACGTATTCAGATCCTGGCACTGGTCAGCTTACAGTGTTCTCGCTGGGTTTGGGAGAATTTCTGTAGCGATTTCTTTGGTTTCCAATAAATTTGCACAGCCGTCTCCTTCAGTCGAGTTCTGATGAGTTCAGTTGGGAGGGGCATGTGAAATTGGGGCGGGCAGAGAGGTGCAATGAAGACTAGACACCATCTGGTTACCTCTCATTTTTTATGGACCAAAAAATGCTTGTCTTGTTTTCTTTTCTCCTCCATCCACCCCTTCAGGTCAGGGAGTCATCTTCAAGAATTTCTTCCTAAAATGTAAAGTAATGATGAAGGCAGTGTGTTTCTGTGGTTGATTTCATTTGACTTGGGTTCATTTTTCAAGATTTTCTGGTGAGGTTCTTATGAGCTCTTAAAAGCTGGAAGAGCAGCACAACCAAGGAGAGAAAGTCAGAGAAACGAGTCAGCGTCGCCTGTGAGGTCTGGGGGACGAGGGCAGGAGGTGGGGCAGAGGCAGCACCGTGGCCTCCCCTGCAGCCCTGAGGGCAACGTGCGCATGTAAAGCCAGCGTCTCTTGTCACCATGTGTTCTAACAGGACTCCCACTAAAGGAATGCGAGGAGATTTGGGGAGGCCTTACCTTTTACCCTCTTGTCAAACATCTTTAATGCTGACTGTATTTATTCAAGATGACACAGAGATCACCTGCAGAGCTTGAGGAAGCGGTGCTTGCTTCCTGTCTTGCCCGCCCCAGGCTCACTCATCAGACACCTGATTCTTGCAGGCACTGCAGTGCCCGTGGGGGGCGCTCTGCTCCTGGGGGTCTCTGCTCCTGTGGGGGGAGCTCTGCTCCTCGGGGAGCTGGGCACGGGAGTGCGCACATTGGAGCCGGTCGCACCATCGCTGATCCCACTCCAAATGGTGAGATGAGCCCTTTGTGTAAATAGCAGAGGTTGGATCCAGAGTCTTCCTGTGTCTACGGAGTTCTCCAGTAAAGCCAACTTGGAGGAAAGAAAGGAAATGCCTGTTCCATGACTGTGTCCTAAGAATTTAAAGCTCACAGCAGAGCACACGTGAGATCTCATCCAGTAAATACTCTGGGGTCTTGACTCTGACTTGTCATGAATTTGGCATTCTCATAATGTTATTTCTCTTAAAATATGTCTAATCAATCATTTTTGTGTGATGGTTATGTGTGCGTAAGTGTCCTGAAGAAAATGTTGTGGATGGAAGTGTGGGCATCAGTGGTACCAGAAGGGCTGGTGGCCCTGGGGGCTGCCCGAGCTCACACCATTTGTCACCAGCAGTCTTTCAGATTGCATCTTATTCCAGAGCTCACTGGGGCTCCCATCTCTCACTACGTGTCTTGAGAGAATATTTGTTCAGAGGGGAGGGGACGGGGTGCTTCCAAGTCTGGGTTCTGGGGTTCCCTGTCTAAAGGTGGCACTGGCACAAATCCTTTATTCATGGAGTAATGAAGCCCCCCAGTCTCGTGGCTAATTGGGCCTCCCTGTCCTTCTTCATGTTAGGAGCCGGAGGGCTTGGGTTAGGCCCCCAAACCTGTTTTTTGGTGAGCTTTCAGCCCTATCACACCACCTGGGTTGTCCCGTTTCAGTCACATGACTTTGATTTTTGCAGGTAGGTGTGAATCCTGGATAGTGCCTGGGGCTTCCAGGTTTCCCCTACAGTAGGGACAATGAAAAAAATTCACTCCGTAAGGTGTGTTCGGGGGCCTCGAGGACAAGTAGGGACCGACAGACAGATGTCTGGATGGGTGGCGATCAGGCCCGAGTCTTGGAAGAACAGAGATTCCATTACTGTTTTAACAGTGAACTTGAGGGAGGAATTCGGGAAGGTCTGATGCAACTGAGATTAAAAGTATTATATGGTTTTTATTGTTAGCAGTAGTGGTTTTTAACCCTTAGACCCAGTCCCCCCTGTTTATAATAAATATTTTGTAACCTTTCTTTTCTGGTGCCCGGAAGTGAACGTCGTAGAAAATGTAACCTAACTATAAATATGATAAACAAATAGACAGGTAGATGGAAAGATGTGGTACCTAAATTCTTATATTATGGGGTATTTTATATTCTATGCTAATTAGTGACCTCTCAGGACAAAAGGCACATACAAAGGGAGTCACTTCTAATAAACTATTTTTCCAAGCCTTACCTAACTGGGAAACAAGTGGCTTCAGAATGTTAGAGCACCTCCCAGGTCCCCGGGGAAATCTCCTTGTCAGAGTTACACTTGCTGATGGTGTCCTGTGCCAAGTGCAAGCAAATGCGGTTCGGAAGCTGCCCGGAGGCTGACTCCGGGGATTCCTTCTCCGTCGCAGCTGTGAGGGAGCCTTGCCTTTCCTGACCACAACCACAGAGGCGATTTTAAATCTCTGAAAACGGCCATACCAGTGTATATCACAACCCCCACAAGATATGTTGAATAAAGTAGAAAACTTTAAGTGTCTCCTTTAGGATAGAAATAGGATATAAAAGAAATCATGAATTAAAAAATTCTAGTGCCCGAATAAGTGCTACATTACACTGGCTGCATTATTAGGTTAGAAAACTTCATTACCGCTTTACATACCACATCTTGTAGTTAGATTTTATTAATCTTTTTTTCCCTAAAGAAAAAACAATCATTTGATGAGTTCTTGTGTCAGAAGTGACGAGCAGACAGCAAGTGTAAAACCGGGAATCGTGGTGCTGGTTAGTCTAAGACCATCTCCGTCACTGCGCAGATCATCTTTACTCATTTTACTGCACTTTTTGGAATCACCTTCTCACTTGGAAAAAACCCTGTGTCAGTTGGATTTGTTAGTAAAACAATTCTTTTTCTTACCTAGCGCATCAGTGATGTTTTCAAGATGATAAAAAAAAAAAATTGGCCCATGGCATTTAAACAGTTGCGTGTTCTCGTAATTCATGGCTCACGGTCTCGTATTTGTCACAATTGGAGAACTGTTTTCTTTGTGCAAATTCTCATTGCTTTGGTGACGCAGGGACACGTGTCCTTACTGGATGGAGTATGATAGTAGTTGTTTGCATTCTCTCCCTAAATCTGGATTCCTGTGTTATGTTTCCTGTTAACTTAAAAAATAGGAATATTGTTATTTACCTAAATAGCTAACCTCGCACCAGTGATGCATATCAAATTGGTCCAAATAGGAATTCCAATATTAAATGAGACAGTAACTTCACAACCCACTGTTCCAAAAATTTGGATTGATGGTTCAATTATACCAGGGACATTAACTGTTTTAATTGAATCAATCATTGCTTTCTTCAATAAAATTTTCCATTCCATCTGCTCTTTTGGTTTATTGTTCTTCAGTGTTTCATTTGCTTTCTTTCCCAAAAATATATGATTTTGGCTTTTGTCATTGAAAATCATTGCTGGTTTTGCTACCTCATGCTGGAGAGGAAGGCTTGTGACTGTTTTATAGTCACTGATTTCATGGTTGTATGAGTGCTTAATGCCACCTTGCAGGGGTGTGGAGACCTAATGAAGTGTGTACATAAAAGGCTTAGTCTACACTGAGTGCAGGGTTAGTGTTCGCAGCCCATGTCATCAGTATCATAATTAATCCATTACAATCATCCTCTATTAATCAGTGTTATCCTTCTAACGTCTCCAGGAGAGGAAATGTAGTATTCTGAATGCAAATATTTGCCAAACTTTTAGTCAATTCAACACCTTTAAAGCTTTGCTGTAATAGGACTGTGTGCCTTCTATCCCTACTTCTGCTCCTCCTGACCCAGGACGCGGTCTCCACGGCTGATGATCCACGAGACAATGGATTCTTGATCCCATGGCTCTGTGTGTTCTGGGACATCTGGGGACTTCAGCACTGTTTTAGGGGCTTTGGGTCCCACTTCTTCATAGCATTGCTGAGATGAGATCTGTGCGTTCACCCTCATTCTTGAGCATATGGTGCATTTTTTTCTAGAACCAACACACGCCACCGTGGCAGCACTGCTTTGACCACGTGCTTGGACAGCGTGTGCTTGTCAGTTCTTGGGTTTAAAATTTTCTGTTCTAATTTCTAAAATGGGGTATATTGACGGATACACTCCATGTAAACAGAAGCTCTTTGGGGTTTTCAGCAACTTCTAAGAGTATAAATATTCCTGAAGCAGCTAACCTTCCTCCCAACAAGTGAGGAGCAAGCCGGCAAGTCCTGGGTGCCTGTGGCGGCCAAGCTGTGCAGCCCAGGCTGCTCACCTGAGGAGAAAGGAGAAAAACTTAAAAGCCTACTTCCATGTTGTCTTCCATAGAATCTCAGAACTGAAAGTTTTAATATCTAAAGAGGGGTGTTTTTTTAAATAAATTTTTTATTTTTTTCCTTTTTCAGTTTTATTAGGTAGAATTATTACAGTTCAACTCCACATACACATATTGCATGTAAATACATGTATAGAGTATACTGCATTTTTTTAGTTTACATATATGTACTAATTATTGTTTCTAAGAACAGATTAGAGCTTTAGATTTTTAAACCTACAGTTACCAGAGGAATAAAGCCAACTACAAAAGAATAAACAGAATATGGTAATCCAAGCACAAAGGACAGTTTCTTGAAGATGTGCTTACACATCTTCAAGAAATCAAAATAATAATTAGTTCATTGGTGGTCTTATTATTATTGCTATTAATTTTAGATTCCCCATAAATGAAGTCATATGGCATTTTTCTTTCTCTTTCCACCCCACTTCACTTAGAATGACGGTCTTCAGGTCCATCCATGTTGCTGCAAATGGCATCTTTTATGGCTGAGTAGTATTCCATTGTAGATATGTATCACCTCGTCTTTATCCAGTCATGTGCTGATGGACATTTGTGTTGTTTCCATGTTCCTTATTCTATGTCCCTTCTGGCAATAATTACTGATTTTAAATATTTTCCACCTTAAAATCCTTCCTGAAGGAGATGTGGTAACAGGAATCAAAAACAGTTACAGCACAGGGTTGTGTGTGATGGGCCCTGGGGGCTTGGTAGAAAGGTTGGCGGAAAGGATTTCAGATTCTGATCAAATGATTCCTCCTCTTGTAGCCCTGCTGACCGCCTCTCTCACGGCCTGCCCTACAAGTCTGACCAGTCCCTTCTGTGAATCCCACTGTATTGTGCACAAATTTTGTCCAATTGGTGTCATCCAGCAGGTACCTTAGGTGAGGCACCCAAGCTCCTGTGTTGGTTTCTTCCATCAGCCCTTAACTTCCTTGGGAGCCAGGACTGTCTCATTGCCCCAAGGATCCCTAATGCCTAGTGAGATGCCTGATACAGCTGGTACTTAATGAGCACATGGGTCAAATGGAAAAACCTGATCAAAGAAAAGGCCCTCATTTTTCAGACATGCCTACTTGAGTACATAGGGTAAAATGACATGTCTTCTGGGACTTGCTGTCAAATACTTCAACAAAGGACAAGGAAAAGAACAAAGGTCTGAATAAAGGAAATATGGAAAAGTTTGTGAATTCCTTAACCTGGGTGATGGGCTTATTGTACTATACTTACTGATGTATACTTAAGTTAGTTTATAATTTTACTATCATTAGCTGAATAACAAGTATTAATACGTATTAATTGAAATCCTTAGAACTGACCAAACTTACCCCACACAAAATCCTTATTGTCCTAGTAGTCTGTCTTATAGAAATCTTTTTCCCACAAAGACAGGAAAAAAGGGAGACAGATCCGTGCAGTATTTCCACGTTGTCAAAAGACCAAAGGCCGACACAAAAGAAGAGATTGTAAAGAAGATAAAGAGGCTGAAATCAATGTCCTGAAAGACTAGCAAAGAATTCTAAATGGCCCAACTTAACTAACCTCAGCACTGCCGCATCAAGAATGGGGCAAATAGCACCTAGTGGATTTTTTTTTAAATAAATAAATAATGATCCAGTTCCTACCACAGGCAATTATGGTAAGAGTGAGTATAAGTTCTAACAACAAATAGTGTACAAATCATAATTTCTACCTGATTCAAACTGCTTCTTCTATAAAATTTGAATCTTTTTATTCTTAAGACAGATTTGTGGCATATGACCTAGTGATAAAATTTTCAACTGGCTTGTATTAAAAAAGTTCACCATAGTGAGAGTTTATTACATCAAGTATTCCTTTTTGGGAAACCCATGTGCCTTGTCACTCTCTTTCATAAGATTTCCTGTGGAAAATTCAATCCTTCATTCAGGAAAAGGCTGAGCAATATATCTCATGGAAAACCTTCATAAACTGCAACACAAGAAAATGAAAATGACAGTGAGCAGCCCGTGAAGCCGGCAGACACACAGCGCACGGCTGTGTTCCCGCCTCGACTTTCTGTAACCAGCAGGGAAAATGTGCATTTCAAGAAATAGACATAAACACTTTTCAGGACCTGAGCACACAATTTCCCTTTCAGGGTTTAGTGGGCTTCCATTTAATTCTATGAGAAATGTTTAAAACAACAGAACAACAGCTGAGATAGGGTTTAAAGTAACTTTTATGTCTTAGTGAAAATAAAGCCAACTGATAGTTATCATTTTTACTTTATTTGATCTCACTCTCTTACTTTACCTCCCCAACATCCTCCACAAAATGATGGTGAACATCCCCTCCTGGGTCAGAAGGCTAAGTAGAAAGTACCAATCACATGGAGGTGTGCTTTGTTGTTTTATTTTTCAAAACAAACAAGTTTCATTCATGTGATTTAATAATTAAGATCAGAAACAAAGTCTACTCAATAAATGGTAGCCAACACATGTCATCATAGCTGCTCATCAGGTTTGGCCCCACGTTACACACTTTTACATGGACATGTGCCATGTGCTGTCATGGGAAACGGTGAGTGGGGACAGGGCCTCTGCTCTCACAGGGCACACAGCCTGGTGGGGGAGGTGGTGTTCAATCATTGCCCTTTTTTTTAATGTACTTACAAATTATGGGAAATGCTATTTAAAAAGAACAAAATGAGTCAATGAAAGTGAAAAATACAAGGACAGTATTTAGGCTGAGGGAAGACAGGGAACCTCTTTGAAGAGCTGACACTCCACTGAGACCCAAAGGACAACTCCGGTGCTGCAGGTGAAGGGCAGGGACACATTGATAAAGGGCTGATATCCAGAATATACCAAAATCTCTTTAAACTCAACAAGAAGGATGAACAACCTGATTAAAAAATGAGCAAAATGCCTGAACACAGACCTCATCAAAGAAGAAATCTAGATGCCAAAGAAGTCTATGGAAAGATGCTCCACAGCATCTGTCATCAAGGGGATGCAGACTGAAACAGCGAGGTACCACTGCACACCTGTCAGAACTGCCAAAACGCAGAACACTGACAGCACCGAATGCTGGTGAGGATGTGGAGCGTCAGGAATTCTCATGCATTGTTGGTGGGAATGTAAAATGGCCCAGATACTTTGGAAGACGGTCTGGCAATTTTTTACAAAACTAAACGTACTCCTAACATATGATCCGGCAACTGTGCTCCTTGGTGTTTACTCGACGAAATGGAAACTTATGTCCACACACAAATCTGCATACAGATGTTAATAGCAGCTTTATTCATAATCACCAGAACTCAGAAGCAACTAAGCTGTTCTTCAGTAGGTGAATGGATAAACTGTGGTCCAGCCAGAAAATGGACTATTATTTGGTGCTAAAATGAAATGAGTTATCAAGGCATGGAAAGACATGGAGGAACCTTAAATGCATATTACTAAGTGAAAGAAGCCAATCTGGGAAGGTTCCGCAACTGTCTGATTCCAACTGTATGGTGTTCTGGGAAAGGGAAAACCACAGAGACTAAAAGATCAGTGGCTGTCAGAGGCTAGAGGGGAAGGAGCAATGAATGAGGTGCAGCACGGAGCATTTTAAGGTCACTAAGACAGACTACTCTGTATGATGCTGTGACGGTGGATACATGTCATTGCACATCTGTCCAAACCCACAGAGTGCACACCACCAAGTGTAAATCCTAGTGTCAAGTCTGGGCTCTGGGTGATGATGACGTGTCAGTGCAGGTTCACCCATTGTCGCAAATGCACGCTCTGGTGCAGGCGTCAATAGTGAGGAGGCTGTGGGGACAAACTGCAGTTCATACACCCAATCCAGCCCCAGCCACCGCTGTGAATAAAGCTCTGTGGGTGTGTGGACTGTCCGGCTGCTCTGGCGTCTGAACAGCAGAGCTGAGCAGCTGCAGCAGAGATCAGGAGGTTTGCAGACCCTGAAATATTTACTCCCAAGCCCTTGACAGAAAAAGTCTGCTGAGCCCTGTTCTACACGAATCACAATTCACCCTGATGAGACAGGACAGCAGGGCCCAAACCAGGCATGGTTAATGGGACTGAAGCGATGTTTTAGTTCCAACACCTTTGCTGAAGTCCTGCAGGTCCAGCGACAGGATGTAGCCAGGAAGCGTCTGCAGAAGGAGTCAGGTAGAAGGCCTTCCCGCCAGGCTCCGGGATGCCGGGGGCCGCGCGCTGCACGGGGGCCACCCGCTTGAAGAAGGCGGACTTGCGGTGGAAGCCGATCAACTCATAGAGCTCGGAGAGGATGCTGCACTGCTGAATTCTCTCCTCGGAACGCTGAAGCACAGGGAGAAAAGCAACAAGCATCTGAACGAAACATGTAAGTGAAAAAAGACCCGTAAAAAAGGTTTTCCCTTAAAACAGAGACCCGATGACACAGGAAGGAAGAGGAAGGCTGACTTCGTGCACTGATGGGACCGGATGCAGAAACGCAGGGAAGCAGCGCTGTGCAGATGCTCCAGACCCCCTCCGGGCCCCACCTCTCCGCGTTCAGCCTGTCCTTTTACTAGAAAGGCCCGTATTCCCTGAAACAGGGGAATCTGCTACC